>NC_088240.1:14997213-15034713 GCF_036934945.1 Oncorhynchus masou masou | reverse complement strand
ACTGGCCTTCGATCGCTGTTAAAGGGTAACGTTATCCCGGCCAATATATCGGACAGCCTGGTTAGAAGCCACAAAGAATTATTAGTGCCTGAGTCAATCTGTCACAAATGTTCAGTTTGTGTATCAAAAGACCCCCTCTTGTACTCAACACCAGGGTCAAGCTGATTCATTATTTCAAATAATCTGATTTCAAAAGGAGTACAGTTTGAGCTCATTGAATACATGTACTTACTGCCACTATACCCAAGGTGAAGTAACAGGGTAAGCACTGATTTGAGGGGTTGAACAGACCAAATTCACCCCTCTTGGGTTACAGTCTCTCTGCACACAGAAGCAAGCATGCACACACTTTCTCAGTCTCTCTCTCACACACACACACACACACACACACACACACACACACACACACACACACACACACACACACACACACACACACACACACACACACACACACACACACACACACACACACACACACACACAATGATATGTGTGTACACACAAACATACACACACCCAATGATATGTGTGTACACACAAACACACACACACCCAATGATATGTGTGTACACACAAACACACACACACCCAATGATGTGCGTGTACACACAAACACACACACACCCAATGATATGTGTGTACACACAAACACACACACACCCAATGATATGTGTGTACACACAAACACACACACACCCAGGGCAGTTACGAAATAGGTATAAACTGGTCCTGAGGGGGTCGGTCAGTCCGTTCGTCCTTCCCAATATCCCGTTTGTTTACAGCCATCGACATAAAAAACTAAATCAACTCATAAAAGTACCAGACAGACAGATGGACAGACAAATATAAAATAAAGTTTTGGATGGCCTGACAACTGAAATCTAGGACTTCAAAGGGCTTTAGTCTTTTTTAATGAAGTCATTCTCTGAAGGGAGCAGAGGAGTCACATCTTTATTAGAGCACAGCCACCAAGGGCCCCCTATGGACCCACATAACAAAGTGTGTCATTAAAAATTAACTCTGGGTGGAAGAGACTCATCCACAGAGGAGAGGAGGAGAAAGGAAGCTGCAGCTGAGAATTGCCAGGGTTGGTGCTCCAAGGGGAGCCAGCGGAGCATGGTGGGGTTTGAGCTGGGAGCTCCACGCTCTTATCACAATTGTGACAGATCCAGGCCCACTGACTCACCAGCCCCTAGCTGACCCTATTGATCTTTGAAGCAGACAATCAAAGAGGCTTGGACCATCCAGACCATAGGAATGAATGTAGAGTATCCTCTCTACTGCTTCTAATTCTGTAATCTACCTGCAGATCCAAGTGCTATACAAAGATACAAGACACCTTTCACTGAGCATCCTATCTATTCCTCCAAGACCGTGTCATGAGTATGGCCAGACCCCCGTGTTTGGCCAGACCTCCGTGTTTAGGTCAAGTGGTCAGGAAAAGCTTCCATGTTTTATGGTGGCAGCGTTGCACTTCCCTAAAGCAGCCACAGACTCATTAGTGCACTCTGGCTGCTCTACAGGCAGCAGTCAGGCTTCCATCTGTCTCCTCTCCCACTCATCAGAATCAGTCACAGCCTCTCAGTCCGCTGCTCCTGACAGACCGTGGATGTCTTAGGAAGACGGGGAAAAATAAGAAAAAGTGGCGTTCCATCCCAACTGGAAGCCGTGGAGAAGACGTAATAAAGAGACTCTGGTGTCCCTCTGAAATGGGCCTGGCTGGCACGGCAGGAGTGTGAGGCAATGCTGTACTGAACACTCAGACTGTGGGGAGAATGGAGAAGTACTGGGTTCTGATTTATAGAACCTTATGGAGCAGTACTAAGTTCTGATTTATAGAACCTTATGGAGAAGTACTGGGTTCTGATTTATAGGACCTTATGGAGAAGCACTGAGTTCTGATTTATAGAACCTTATGGAGAAGTACTGAGTTCTGATTTATATAACCTTATGGAGCAGTACTGGGTTCTGATTCATAGAACCTTATGGAGAAGTACTGAGTTCTGATTTATAGAACCTTATGGAGAAGTACTGGGTTCTGATTTATAGGACCTTATGGAACAGTACTGAGTTCTGATTTATAGAACCTTATGGAGCAGTACTGGGTTCTGATTCATAGAACCTTATGGAGCAGTACTGGGTTCTGATTTATAGAACCTTATGGAGAAGTACTGGGTTCTGATTTATAGAACCTTATGGAGCAGTACTGAGTTCTGATTTATAGAACCTTATGGAGCAGTACTGGGTTCTGATTTATAGAACCTTATGGAGAAGTACTGAGTTCTGATTTATATAACCTTATGGAGCAGTACTGGGTTCTGATTTATAGAACCTTATGGAGAAGTACTCGGTTCTGATTTATAGAACCTTATGGAGAAGTACTGGGTTCTGATTTATAGAACCTTATGGAGCAGTACTGGGTTCTGATTTATAGAACCTTATGGAGCAGTACTGAGTTCTGATTTATAGGACCTTATGGAGCAGTACTGGGTTCTGATTTATAGAACCTTATGGAACAGTACTGAGTTCTGATTTATAGAACCTTATGGAGAAGTACTGAGTTCTGATTTATATAACCTTATGGAGCAGTACTGGGTTCTGATTCATAGAACCTTATGGAGAAGTACTGAGTTCTGATTTATAGAACCTAATGGAGCAGTACTGGGTTCTGATTCATAGAACCTTATGGAGAAGTACTGAGTTCTGATTTATATAACCTTATGGAGCAGTACTGGGTTCTGATTCATAGAACCTTATGGAGAAGTACTGAGTTCTGATTTATAGAACCTTATGGAGCAGTACTGGGTTCTGATTCATAGAACCTTATGGAGAAGTAATGAGTTCTGATTTATAAGACCTTATGGGGCAGTACTGAGTTCTGATTTATAGAACCTTATGGAGAAGTACTGGGTTCTGATTTATAGAACCTTATGGAGCAATACTGGGTTCTGATTTATAGAACCTTATGGGGCAGTACTGAGTTCTGATTCATAGAACCTTATGGAGAAGTACTAAGTTCTGATTTATAGGACCTTATGGAGCAGTACTGAGTTCTGATTTATAGGACCTTATGGAGAAGTACTGGGTTCTGATTTATAGAACCTTATGGAGCAGTACTGGGTTCTGATTTATAGAACCTTATGGAGAAGTACTGAGTTCTGATTTATAGAACCTTATGGAGAAGCACTGAGTTCTGATTTATAGGACCTTTATGGAGAAGTACTGGGTTCTGATTTATAGAACCTTATGGAGCAGTACTGGGTTCTGATTTATAGGACCTTATGGAGCAGTACTGAGTTCTGATTTATAGAACCTTATGGAGAAGTACTGGGTTCTGATTTATAGAACCTTATGGAGAAGCACTGAGTTCTGATTTATAGGACCTTATGGAGAAGCACTGAGTTCTGATTTATAGGACCTTATGGAGAAGTACTGAGTTCTGATTTATAGGACCTTATGGAGAAGTACTGAGTTCTGATTTATAGGACCTTATGGAGAAGTACTGAGTTCTGATTTATAGGACCTTATGGAGCAGTACTGAGTTCTGATTTATAGGACCTTATGGAGAAGTACTGGGTTCTGATTTATATAACCTTATGGAGAAGCACTGAGTTCTGATTTATAGGACCTTATGGTGAAGTACTGGGTTCTGATTTATAGAACCTTATGGTGAAGCACTGAGTTCTGATTTATAGAACCTTATGGTGAAGTACTGAGTTCTGAGGGCTATACAGTACTGGGGCTATATAGCCAATTATTTATTGATTAGTTGGTTGATTGATAAGATCCCATAGAGAAGCAGTGGGCAGGGCTCTACAGAGGGTGGTGAGGTCTGCCCAATACATCACCTGGGGCAAACTACCTGCCCTCCAGGAAACCTACATCACCCGATGTCACAGGTTGGCCAAAAAGATCATCAAGGACATCAACCAACTGAGCCATGGCCTGTTCACCCCGTTATCATCCAAAAAGCGAGATCAGGACAGGTGCATCAAAGCTGGGACCGAGAGAATGAAAAACAGCTCCTATCTCAAGGCCATCAGACTGTTAAATAGCCATCACTAGCCGGCTACCACACGATTACGTAACCCTGCACCTTAGAGGCTGATGCCCTACATACATAGACATGGAATCACTGGCCACTTCACTAATTTAACGCTAGTCACTTTAATAATGTTTACATACTGCTTTATTATATTGTATTATATTCTACTGTATTTTAGTCTATGCTAATTGCTTAAGCTAATATTTATATATTTCTTATTTCCATTCTTTTACTTTTAGATTGGTGTGTATTGTTGTAAATTGTTAGATATTACTGCACTGTTGCAGCTAGGAACACAAGCATTTCGCTACACCTGCAATAACATCTGCTAAATATGTGTATGTGTCCAATAAAATTTGACTTGATTTGATTTTGATTTTGGATGCTGGTTCATAAAGCCTTATGAAAAAAACAGTCTCATCACATGGTAATGCATCTAATACTTGTATGCACACCGCCATAAAACCCCTACGAAGAAGAATAGCCTCATCACCTAGGGGAATTCTTTGGCCCCCAACCCAGCATCAATCACAGAGTATTTCAGCCCAAAACATTCTCCCCATGACTGCTCACAGTCACACCGCCCAGGGCAGTTTTATGGACGATTACATGCATATTCATTAGAGCATATTAGATTTGGTATGGATTTTTTTCTCCCGTTCTTAAATGCCATCTGAGTAATTTGGCTGAGATTTAGATTTAGTATTCCAAAAAGGGGATAGATGCACTCTAAGTTGATTTGATTTCTAAACATCCTTATTGGCCAAAGCAGACCTCAGTGAGTCAAGTATAGTTCAAAAGGTCATCTCTTTTGGACTCTGCGATGACCTCTCACCTCTAATATGAACCCAATGAGTTTCACAGATGGTTTTCTAGAAAGAGATTATGGGGAATGAATAGACTGTGTTGACCCTTGTCACGTGATTGACCATATGTATATTTATATTCAGTATCAGTGTGCCCTCTGAAAATGTTTTGCCTGCTTATCTCAGATCTTACATTTGATAAGGATAAATAACTTTGAATGAATCCTGTTGATTTAACCAGGAACAGAACCAGTATCACAGATACCTCTCATAACTGGGCACAGATATTATCTGCTGAAATCTAAGCTCTGTCCCCGCCTCCACCTCTGATGAAAGAGAGTGTGTGTGTAGGTGTGTGCGTAAGTGTGTGTGTGTGTGCGTACGTGTGTGTGTGTGTGTACGTGTGTGTGTGTGTGTGTGTGCGTACGTGTGTGTGGGATAATATGTGGCAGGTTCTTCCCACAGAGAGACAGCGTCTGGTGTGGACCGGAGAGAAAGAGGTAATTTGGATCCTCATTACATTTTCAAAAGTTCTAATGGTCTACTGAAAATTGAACCAACTGTTCCAAAGCAACCTTAATTTTATGCTACAGTAAGTGCAAATTAGTTTCACAAAAAGTATTTTTAATCACACTCTACCGAGTTAATTTGCACTGTGGTAATTTTCTACTTGCTCCCCTTAACCCTTGTTCTCGCACATCGAGCACAGCGACTTTTACTGCGATCTGTGTTAGCACTACGTCTGCGACTAATTCAAACTTCTCCCTTGTTACCAATGCTTTCTCCTGTCGATCTAACGTTCCCTCATATATATGGTGCCTTCGGAAAGTATTCAGACCCCTTGAATTTTTCCACATTGTGTTACGTTGCATTTAATCGTGGGCAGCTGGGAGATATTGGAAACGCTAATTGGCTTTTAGTGCTGAGCTGAACAGGCGAGCGCTTTTGTACCTTGGTCACTGGGGCTAAACATTTTTCCCTCTCGCAGATGGAATAGAGTCGATTTTTGTGCTCATTGATTTGAAACTTTTTTGTGAGCAATAATAATAATAATAATGATAATAACAATAATACACCATAGAGTGTACGTTATAAGAGGAGAGCTGTGTGAGAAGATATGAGCCACCAGAAGGGTGCGTTTATTCATTTTTAACGTACATGTACACCTATGACTACAATACAAGTTTGATTGCTTTTGTTTGTTTGATTCCTGGGTCTTTATCGCATGGTCACTGAAGACAGTCTTTCTGTCCCATCGGCGAAGAGTTCACAGAAGGCAGCTCAAGATACTAGAAATTATTTGGGAAAACCGCCGAAATTCTCCCTTCTCTGAGATGCCACACTTCCTTCAAGAAGCAGTGCATATGTTCCCCCAGGGCAGGATGCTCGAGTCTGATTTGGAGAGAGTACAGAGAGGACAAAAAGAAGAGGAGGAGGGGGATGAGGAGGAAGAGGGGGAGGAGGAGAAAGAGGAGGATGAGGAGTAGAAAAAGGAGAAAGATGAGAAGGAGGAGGAGGAGGAAGTGGAGGAGGAGAAACAGGAGGATGAGGAGGAGGAGGAGAAGGGTGAGGAGTAGAAAAAGGAGAAAGATGAGAAGGAGGAGGAGGAGGAGGAGGAGGAGGAGGAGGAAGTGGAGGAGGAGGAAGTGGAGGAGAAAGAGGAGGGTGAGGAGTAGAAAAAGGAGAAAGATGAGAAGGAGGAGGAGGAGGAAGTGGAGGAGGAGAAACAGGAGGATGAGGAGGAGGAGAAGGGTGAGGAGTAGAAAAAGGAGAAAGATGAGAAGGAGGAGGAGGAGGAGGAGGAGGAAGTGGAGGAGGAGAAACAGGAGGAGGAGGAGGAGAAACAGTAGGAGGAGGAGGAGGAGGAGGAGGAGGAGGAGGAGGAGGAGGAGGAGGAGGAGGAGGAGGAGGAGAAACAGGAGGAGGAGGAGGAGGAGGAGGAGGAGGAGGAGGAGGAGGAGAAACAGGAGGAGGAGGAGCGGCTCCATCTGCTCATGGATCTGACCATTACAAGTCCCCCAGGAGGAAGAGGGAGTCTTGGGCAGGACTCATCCAACACAGCCCTCTCTCTGCCATCTCACTGGCTCTGTTTGCCAACAAAGGGATGGACAACAAAACCACATATGGCTCCCAAAAACACACACATATGGCTCAGAAGTTTTTAAAGCCAAGGAAAAATGTAAAATTGTCAGGAAAAACTCCTAGACAAAAATTCCATGTCGATGACTTGGATCTGTTTGCTAGACGCTAAATAGTCTGTTTATGTGTCTCTTTTTCTTTCTTTCCTGGCATTTCAAAATGAAAATAGCACAAATGAAACAAAATTATATTTTTTTAACATATCAAACTATGTACTGTCCATCTGGGGTTCTGTAGGGGCAGTGTGTGTGTGTAAGCTTGTGTTCATTTGCATGTATTTAGATATGAGTGTGTGCTTGTGTGTGTTTGTATATGTGTGTATTTGTGTGTGTAGAGGGCGGTCAGCTTTGCTCCTCTCCCTGGCAGACAGTGACCATCTGGACGAGGGGGTTTGGGTCAGACACTCTCTGTTGAAAGCTGTGACCCTTATCCTCATGCCAACCCAGAAGCACCCTTCCCCCTGTCCCCCTGTGCCCCCGCCTCTCTCTAGGGTCCAGCTTAACACAGGAAGACCAACAGCCCCTAAACCCAACAGAAAACCAGTGAAGGGGTCAAAAGACAAACGAAGGGACGTCTGGCAGGGTCGATATTGAACAGAAAACAAAAACAAGGACAAAGACAAAGAAAAGAAAAGCGAAAACTGATTTCCGGTATATCAGTTGATCAACAACGACCGACACTTATTATCTTATTATCGACTAGTGTCCAAATCAATATCTTATTATCGACTAGTGTCCAAATCAATATCTTATTATCGACTAGTGTCCAAATCAATATCTTATTATCGACTAGTGTCCAAATCAATATCTTATTATCGACTAGTGTCCAAATCAATATCTTATTATCGACTAGTGTCCAAATCAATATCTTATTATCGACTAGTGTCCAAATCAATATCTTATTATCGACTAGTGTCCAAATCAATATCTTATTATCGACTAGTGTCCAAATCAATATCTTATTATCGACTAGTGTCCAAATCAATATCTTATTATCGACTAGTGTCCAAATCAATATCTTATTATCGACTAATCTCCAAATCAATATCTTATTATCGACTAGTGTCCAAATCAATATCTTATTATCGACTAGTGTCCAAATCAATATCTTATTATCGACTAGTGTCCAAATCAATATCTTATTATCGACTAGTGTCCAAATCAATATCTTATTATCGACTAGTGTCCAAATCAATATCTTATTAAATCAATATCTTATTATCGACTAGTGTCCAAATCAATATCTTATTATCGACTAGTGTCCAAATCAATATCTTATTATCGACTAGTGTCCAAATCAATATCTTATTATCGACTAGTGTCCAAATCAATATCTTATTATCGACTAGTGTCCAAATCAATATCTTATTATCGACTAGTGTCCAAATCAATATCTTATTATCGACTAGTGTCCAAATCAATATCTTATTATCGACTAGTGTCCAAATCAATATCTTATTATCGACTAGTGTCCAAATCAATATCTTATTATCGACTAGTGTCCAATTCAATATCTTATTATCGACTAATCTCCAAATCAATATCTTATTTTCGACTAGTGTCCAAATCAATATCTTATTATCGACTAATCTCCAAATCAATATATTATTATCGACTAGTGTCCAAATCAATATCTTATTATTGACTAGTGTCCAAATCAATATCTTATTTTCGACTAGTGTCCAAATCAATATCTTATTTTCGACTAGTGTCCAAATCAATATCTTATTTTCGACTAGTGTCCAAATCAATATCTTATTTTCGACTAGTGTCCAAATCAATATCTTATTTTCGACGAGGGAAAGGAGGAGTTTTATGTATTTGTTGATGTGCAAGTTTCCTCATTATTGGCTTTGAGTGTGAGTGACTGTGGTGACATTAGTAGTGAGGGGATGAGGTACTGAGTCATGGTTGTGTAGTTTGGTGAAGAGATGAGGTACTGGGTCATGGTTGGGTGCTGCAGAGTAGTGGTACAGGGTCATGGTTGGGTGCTGCAGAGTGGTGGTGCTGGGTCATGTTTGGGTGCCTCAGAGTAGAGGTACTGGGTCATGGTTGGGTGCTGCAGAGTGGTGGTGCTGGGTCAGGGTTGGGTGCTGCAGAGTGGTGGTGCTGGGTCATGGTTGCGTAGTTTGGTGAGGAGATGAGGTATTGGGTCATGGTTAGGTTTTGCAGAGTGGTGGTACAGGGTCATGGTTGGGTGTGGCAGACTGGTGGTACTGGGTCATGGTTGGGTGTTGCAGAGGGGATGAGATACTGGGTCATTGGTTGGGTGCTGCAGAGTGGTGGTACTGGGTCATGTTTGGGTGCCTCAGAGTGGTGTTACTGGGTCATGGTTGGGTGTTGCAGAGTGGTGGTACAGGGTCATGGTTGGGTGCTGCAGAGTGGTGTTACTGGGTCATGGTTGGGTGTTGCAGAGTGGTGGCACTGGGTCATGGTTGGGTGTTGCAGAGTGGTGTTACTGGGTCATGGTTGGGTGCTGCAGAGTGGTGGAGCTGGGTCATGGTTGGGTGCTGCAGAGTGGTGGCACTGCGTCATGGTTGGGTGCTGCAGAGTGGTGTTACTGGGTCATGGTTGGGTGCTGCAGAGTGGTGTTACTGGGTCATGGTTGGGTGCTGCAGAGTGGTGTTACTGGGTCATGGTTGGGTGTTGCAGAGTGGTGGCACTGGGTCATGGTTGGGTGCTGCAGAGTGGTGTTACTGGGTCATGGTTGGGTGCTGCAGAGTGGTGTTACTGGGTCATGGTTGGGTGCTGCAGAGTGGTGGCACTGGGTCATGGTTGGGTGCTGCAGAGTGGTGTTACTGGGTCATGGTTGGGTGCTGCAGAGTGGTGGCGCTGGGTCATGGTTGGGTGCTGCAGAGTGGTGGTACTGGGTCATGGTTGGGTGCTGCAGAGTGGTGTTACTGGGTCATGGTTTGCTGCTGCAGAGGGGATGAGATACTGGGTCATGGTTGGGTGCTGCAGAGTGGTGGTACAGGGTCATGGTTGGGTGCTCCTGAGTGGTGTTACTGGGTCATGCTGACTGAAAATCATGTTTTGGGTGACAGATAAGGGCGGGGGTTGACTGTAAATCATGTTTTGGGTGACAGACGAGGGGGGCTGACTGTAAATCATGTTTTGGGTGACAGATAAGGGTGGGGGTTGACTGTAAATCATGTTTTGGGAGACAGATTTGTATTCTATTTCTTTATTTCACCTTTATTTAACCAGGTAGGCTAGTTGAGAACAAGTTCTCATTTGCAACTGCGACCTGGCCAGGATAAAGCATAGCAGTGTGAACAGACAACACAGAGTTACACATTGAGTAAACAATTAACAAGTCAATACCACAGTAGTAAAAAGTGTCTATATACATTGTGTGCAAAAGGCATGAGGAGGTAGGCAAATAATTACAATTTTGCAGATTAACACTGGAGTGATAAATGATCAGATGGTCATGTACAGGTAGAGATACTGATGTGCAAAAGAGCAGAAAAGTAAATAAATAAAAACAGTATGGAGATGAGGTAGGTAAATTGGGTGGGCTATTTACCGATAAGACTATGTACAGCTGCAGCGATCGGTTAGCTGCTCAGATATCAGATGTTTGAAGTTGGTGAGGGAGATAAAAGTCTCCAACTTCAGCGATTTCTGCAATTCGTTCCAGTCACAGGCAGCAGAACACTGGAACAAAAGGCGGCCAAATGAGGTGTTGGCTTTAAGGATAATCAGTGAGATACACCTGCTGGAGCGCGTGCTACGGGTGGGTGTTGCCATCGTGACCAGTGAACTGAGATAAGGCGGAGCTTTACCTAGCATGGACTTGTAGATGACCTGAAGCCAGTGGGTCTGGCGACGAATATGTAGCGAGGGCCAGCCGACTAGAGCATACAAGTCACAGTGGTGGGTGGTATAAGGTGCTTTAGTGACAAAACGGATGGCATTGTGATAAACTGCATCCAGTTTGCTGAGTAGAGTGTTGGAAGCTATTTTGTAGATGACGTCGCCGAAGTCGGGGATCGGTAGGATAGTCAGTTTTACTAGGGTAAGTTTGGCGGCATGAGTGAAGGAGGCTTTGTTGCGGAATAGAAAGCCGATTCTGGATTTGATTTTCGATTGGAGATGTTTGATATGAGTCTGGAAGGAGAGTTTACAGTCAAGCCAGACACCATTTTCACTCTGTCTGCGTATGTATTCATGAGTTTGTGTGTGTGAGCAATATATGCACTCGTCATGCAGGGCAGTCCTGTTAATGGCTTGAAGGGGAAATCACTGCATCTCGTCTGATTTACAGTCAACACCCACCCTTATCTGTCACCCAAAACATGATTTACAGTCAACCCCCGCCCTTATCTGTCACCCAAAACATGATTTACAGTCAACCCCCGCCCTTATCTGTCACCCAAAACATGATTTACAGTCAACCCCCACCCTTATCTGTCACAAAAAACATGATTTACAGTCAGCCCCCACCCTTATCTGTCACAAAAAACATGATTTACAGTCAACCCCTGCCCTTATCTGTCACCCAAAACATGATTTACAGTCAACCCACACCCTTATCTGTCACCCAAAACATGATTTACAGTCAACCCACGCCCTTATCTGTCACCCAAACATGATTTTACAGTCAACCCCCACCCTTATCTGTCACCCAAAACATGATTTACAGTCAACCCCCGCCCTTATCTGTCACCCAAAACATGATTTACAGTCAGCCCCCACCCTTATCTGTCACAAAAAACATGATTTACAGTCAACCCCCGCCCTTATCTGTCACCCAAAACATGATTTACAGTCAGCCCCCACCCTTATCTGTCACAAAAAAAACATGATTTACAGTCAACCCCCGCCCTTATCTGTCACCCAAAACATGATTTACAGTCAGCCCCCACCCTTATCTGTCACCCAAAACATGATTTACAGTCAGCCCCCACCCTTATCTGTCACAAAAAACATGATTTACAGTCAGCCCCCACCCTTATCTGTCACCCAAAACATGATTTACAGTCAGCCCCCACCCTTATCTGTCACCCAAAACATGATTTACAGTCAGCCCCCACCCTTATCTGTCACCCAAAACATGATTTACAGTCAGCCCCCACCCTTATCTGTCACCCAAAACATGATTTACAGTCAGCCCCCACCCTTATCTGTCACAAAAAACATGATTTACAGTCAGGCTGGGGGTTGACTGTAAATCATGTTTTGGGTGACAGATAAGGGTGGGTGTTGACTGTAAATCAGACGAGATGCAGTGATTTCCCTTCAAGCCATTAACAGGACTGCCCTGCATGACGAGTGCATATATTGCTCACACACACAAACTCATGAATACATACGCAGACAGAGTGAAAATGAGGAAAATTAAAAAATAAAGTGAAAGAAGGAGAGATGAGAGGAGATGGAAGTGGCAAGGGGACGAGGTAAATGCACAGCAGGGACGGACTGGGAGGGGGAACGACTAGAGACAAGGAGTGAGGCTCAGATAGAACAGGGCTATAAAAGCTATAAAACCTCTGTTTCATCATTGAAATGATGTTTATCTGACAGAAATGATGTTGTATATTTACTGTAGTCATCCAGAGGACTATCAGTGTCTCTCAGCAACATGTGGTGCTTTTGTGAAGGATACGGCCTCCCTAAAACTAAAAGGGAGACTCAATACAATTGACTCAACAGTTTGTCAAGGCTGAGTAGCCATTAATTGAGAAAGACTAATAAACTTAAATGATCAAGATACGATATCTGGTTCAGGTTTTTCGGGGTCCAATTATGGAATTCTATAACAGGACGTGATGCCAGTTGGTAGCACCTGTATGTTTAAAAGCAAAATAACTTTCAAATCTCTCTTTCAGCTTTTTTCCTTTCTCTCTTTTGTAATTGTGCCATGTACAGTGTGTAGCAGACACAATTAGACATTTGTTCATGGCGCTCGCGTGTGCGTGTGTATCAATAACTCTGGTTTGATACCTAGTGGGCATTACAGACATGTAGGTCAACTCTCCTCGTCAGTATAATTTCTTAGCAATTAAACACAATTAGAAGTGGAATGTTTTAAACGAGATAAACATAGCAGACACAAACATCAGAGCTCTCCACTTAACAAGCATCAACTCCGAAATAGACCCCTGTACAGTAGTTTTCCATTACGGTCTTTATCTCATTATAATTACTCTGGTTACCACGGTGACAATTCCTCGGTTTTCACAGGAACAAGACAGGACTAATCGAGGTGTGATTTACAGAGGTCATGTTCTTACATGTTCTCTTTCTGTCAGGATTAAAGTACCCCCCTCCCCCCATTCTGACAGTAATGATCTGTATCAGTCATCATTCTCAGGGTCCTTGTCCTATACACTATTCCCAATTGTGAGTGAGCTATGGACAGTGTATGTCTAGGGAGGTTCAGGGACAAACAGTGGACCGTGTGTGTGTGTGTGTGTGTGTGTGTGTGTGTGTGTGTGTGTGTGTGTGTGTGTGTGTGTGTGTGTGACATGTTTATCTATTCTTGTGTGGACCAGAATAGTAAACAAACAAAGATTTGACCAACTGGGGACATTTTGTTCGTCCCCACAAGGTCAAATGCTATTCCTATATTTAAGGTTAGGGTTAAGGTTAGGTTTAGTTTTAGGATTAGGTTTACGGTTAGGGTTAGGGTTAGGGGTTAGGTGTCACGACTTCCGCCGAAGTTGGTTCCTCTCCTTGTTCGGGCGGCGCTCGGCATCGCTGGTCTTCCAGCCATCATATCAATCCACTTTTCATTTTCCTTTTGTTTTGTCTCGTCTTCCCACACACCTGGTCTCAATGCCCTCATTACATGTTGTGTATTTAACCCTCTGTTCCCCCCATGTGCATAATTGTTTATTGTAAGTGGATGTGAACGTTTTCTCTGGTGCGCGACGGGTTTTGTACCCATTTGTTTGTTGTTCTGGTTTCCGGTGGTTTTAGCAATAAAACTGCTCCGTTGTTTACCCAGTTTTGCTCTCCTGCGCCTGACTTCCGTGCCACCTGTTACGCACTCCCATACATTAGGGAAAATATGATTTTGAATGGGACTGAATTGTTAGCTGTCTAAGTCTGTGTGTGCGTGTGCGCGTGTGCATGTGTGTGTGTGTTTGTACCCAGGGAGGATCAGAGACGAAAATAAAGACTGAAGATGTAGGGCAGGTCTTCTTGCTCAGGTCAACATTACACAAGATTCCCTCCCTCCCTCCCTCCCTCCCTCCCTCCCTCCCTCCCTCCCTCCCTCCCTCCCTCCCTCCCTCCCTCCCTCCCTCCCTCCCTCCCTCCCTCCCTCCCTCCCTCCCTCCCTCCCTCCCTCCCTCCCTCCCTCCCTCCCTCCCTTCATTCTTTCCCTCTGGGCGTAAGCACCTGCCTCTGATGGATTAAAGCCTATCCCAAACCTTAACGCTTATCTTAACCATTCATAGTTCTTGCCTAAACTTAACCCTAACCTAAAAAATTTGGAGTCAACGCCTAAACTTAGCCTTAAATACTTTGAAATTTGATTTTTGGAAGAACTTTGAAATTTGACGTTTATTAAGAAACATTAATGAACGTCTAATTCTGATGTGAGACTGTGAGCTAGTTGGGATAGATATTAGTTGGGATAGATATTAGTTGGGATAGATATTAGTTGGAGGAAGAGGAGGAATGAAGGACAGAAGGACGATGTCAAATATCCCCGTGACATAACACTCTAACATCAGCCTATATGAAAGCCGACCTCTCATCATCAAAAGTATACGGTTGGTGTAACATTTGACCTTTACATCCAGAAGAGTTCATGAACCCTGGGCTGCTCCTCACATCTTATTTGATCAATTGGAATGTGAAAACATGTAGTAGTGTCTGCGAGAGCATCAGCGCATTGAGAGAGTGCCTATGCACAATTATTATTTAACCCTTATTTTACCAGGTAAGTTGGCTGAGAACACCTTCTCATTTACTGCAACAACCTGCGGAATAGTTACAGGGGATGAATGAGCCAATTGTAAGCTGGAGATGATTAGGTGGCCATGACAGTCAGATTGGGAATTTAGCCAGGACACCAGGGTTAACACCCCTACTCTTACAATAAGTGCCACGGGGTCTTTAGTGACCACAGAGAGTCAGTACACCCATTTAACTTCCCATCTGAATGACAACACCCTACACAGAGAAAGATCCTCAATTACTGCCTTGGGGAATTAGACCAGAGGAAAGGGTGCCTCCTACTGGCCCTCCAACACCACTTTCAGCAGCACCTGGTCTCCCATCCAGGGACTGACCAGGACCAACCCCGATTAGCTTCAGCAGCAAGCCAGCAGTGGGATGCAGGGTGGTAACACAAGTGTTGTGGTATTGAGCTGTGCGACCAACATTCACTGACTGTCAAGCCCATTGAACAGAGAGAGGAGGAGGAGGGGGTTAATGCTCCTGAATGGCACTGGGCTGTACTTCTGATGCATGACCCTGGTCTATTCAGGTATACTATACTGAGCTAATGAGGTGTGATATTGGCAAATTGAGAGCCTATTATCAAAGAAATGTTCATGATCCACGACACACACGCACACACGCATACACACACACACAGTGGGGGATTGGTGTAAATGCGGTGAAGAGGGTTTAATCCAGCCCATATTAGTGGATGCAGAGCACATGCCTTTCTCTCTCTTTATCTGTGTACATCAGGTCACTCAGTTTGGGAGAAGGGCAAACATTCATTCTGCTGGGAGAAAAAGGTGTCAGTCCAAACCTTCTTATAATTACCTTTATGAAAAGTCATCCATTGAAATAAAAAGACCTCCTTTGGCCATATTGTTCTGTACTTTACAGCATTTAGTGTCTACATATGGTGATATTCTGTGTCCATAAAGGAGGTACCCCAAAGGAGTACTAGGATATGAGTCAACATGGATTGTGTAAGCAGCCATCCGTCGCCCCTGTATGATATCAGAGTAGGAGCTGCAATGCAGTGTGAATGCCCTGACTCCTTATTCACTAGCAATTCATTATCAGTGAATGGTAGTCCTTAGGGCGAACAACAATGTCAATACTGCGTCTACACGTTGCAATCAATAAACAAGTTATTCAGGGAATTAGTACCCTCTCCCTCTTTTCTTCTCTCTCACTCTCTCATTCTGGTCACTCTTTCTTTCTCTTTCCCTTGCTTTCTTTGTCTTTATCTCTCTTTCATTCTCCCCCTCTTTCTCTCTCCCTACCTCTCTCCTGCACTGGAGTGAACAGTTCATTAGCAGATGCCAATAAGCCCTACACTGTAAATCCCAAGGCATTTTTAACAAATACTTCTAGGTCAAAGTCAATGAAAAGTCAACATTGTTAAAATGTTTGCAGTACTCACTCAAAATTTAAAGAGCAGTCACAATAACAAAAAATGGATGTTATGAAAACAAATTAACTTTTTTTCCAGCATGTTCTATTGCAAGTAGATTGTTTGGAATAGTTTTAATATCTGTGTTTTTGCATGTACGTTGAGTGATTGGTTTATCTTATGCTACACAAATATAACATACATTTCTAAACTAACCCAATCATTTAGTTAGATTTTTTGCATCCGTTACTGAAATGGTTATTCCAGTTTAAATTTCTTAGGTAGTCTCCTCACTCTGTTCCTAATCCTGGCAGTCATTATGAACTCAGGTCGCAGTTGAATACAATTCCAACTGTTGGAATCCTAACTCTGGCTGGATTCCAACAGGAAGTACACATGACTTTATAAAGCAGCATAAGGTCATTTGCAGGTATGGTTGCAAAATTCAGGTACAATTCACAGGTTTTTCAGAAATCCCAGTTGGAAAATTCTGGGAAATTCTTCAACCAGGATACTTAGAAAATCTGATTTGCCTAGGAACTCACTTTGTTGAGGCTACAGGACTAAAAATGAATGAATTCAACAACCATGTCTCTGTCACTAACAAACACAGTCATGGTTGGTAACTACATTTCACTCAAAAAGGCAAGGCACACTGGGAAATTATATTGGAGGCGTGGGGGCATTACACTTTTTTTTCAAGAAAATTCTCCATGTGGGTCAGTTAGTAGAGCATGATGCTTGCAATGCCAGGGTTGTGGGTTTGAGTCCAATGGGGAGCCAGTAGGAAGAAGTATGAAAATGTATACACACTACTTACTGTAAGTCGCTCTGAATAAGAGTGTCTGCTAAATGACATTTAAAAAAAATAAATGATACGACTCAAATCTGGACCCCCTACCTACAGGGTCACAGACTCAGTTTAAGTAACTACTCAGATACAGTGCCTTCAGAAGTATTCAAACATCTGTTCCACAGTGGGATAAAAGTGGATTGAATTGTCATTTCTTTTGTCAACAATCTATACAAAAAACTCTGTAACGACAAAGTGGAAGAAACATTCTAATGTGAAAAAAATAGATATAAGGAAAACAAAACACAATCACAATCATATCTTGATGAGACACATTTTCCATCCCCTTAGTCAATACATATTAGAAGTCCCTTTGGAAGCGATTTCAGGGCTGAGTCTTTCTGGGTAAGTCTAAAAGCTTTGCACACCTGGATTGTACACTATTTGCCCACTATTCCTGTAGACATTCTTCAAGCTCTGTCAAATTGCTTATTGATCATTGCTAGACAGCCATTTTCAAGTCTTCCCATAGATTTCCAAGCTGATTTAACCAGGACACTCAAGAATATTCAATGTGGTCTTGGAAAGCAACTCCAGTGTACAGTATATTTGGCCTCGTGTTTTTAGTAATTATCTTGCTGAAATGTGAATTTGTCTGCCAGTTGTAACGTTGACGCTATGAGTTGAGAAGCAGGTGAAATGTTTAATAAAACAACAAACATGGAACGAGACAACATAGCCGTAGTGTATTTGCATAAACACAGGAAGAATACTGACTGGGGAAAGAACCTAAGGGAGTGCCAGATATAGGGGAGGTAATACAGGAGGTAATGGAGTCCAGATGTGCCTCATGATGACGTACAGGTGAGCGTAATGATGGATGCCAGGACCGATGGTTAGCATACCGGCCACGTCGCGTGCCGGCCACGTCGCATGCCGGCCACGTCGCGTACCGGAGGGGAGGAGCGGGAGTAGATGTGACACCAGTGCTTGTTGGAAAGCAGACTAAACCAGGTTTTCCTCTAGGATATTACCTGTCCTTAGCTCTATTACGTTTCTTTAAAAAAACCTCTCTAGTCCTTGCTGATGAAAAACATACCCATAACATGATGCAGCCATCACCATGCGTGAAAATATGAAGATTGGTTTTGCGGTATTACTTCAGTGCCTTATTATTGTGGAGTAACTCAAATGTTGTTGATCCATCCTCAGTTATGTCCTATCACAGCCAACAAACTCTGTAACTGTTTTAAAATCCCTATTGGCCTCATGTTTAAATCAATTCCTCTCCTGCAACTGAGTTAGGAAGGACGCCTGTATCTTTGTAGTGACTGGGTGTATTGATACACCATCCAAAGTGTAATTAATAACTGCACCATGCTCAAAAGGATATTCAATGTCTGATTTTTTACCCAGCTAATTGCCCTTCTTTGCAAACCATTGGAAAACCTCCCTGGTCTTTGTCGTTGAATCAGTGCTTGAAAATCACTGCTCGACTGAGGGACCTTAAAGTTATCTGTATCTGTGGGGTAGAGATGGGGTAGTAATATAAAAATAATTTTGAACACTGTTATTGCACACAGAGTGAGTCCAGAGTGAGTCCAAGAATACTTGCGGTTTACAGTGTACATACAGATCATAATTTGATCAGGAAATGTTGAACTTGTAGTGTATTTGAGGTTTGAAAAGACTTCTATAGTTTATAATTTCCACTTTGAAATTTCAGACTTCATTTTCCCTTATGAAAATGATTTAACCCCTACAAAAATGTCCATTCATTATAATCAACTTAATATTTAACATTTTCTGTTGCTGCAGATTGTGTTCTCACTGTAGCAAACTGGCTCAACTGAAAATGCTACATCTGTAGCGTGACAACATGTTCTCAAACAAGTTATAGCCCTAACGACAACTGGAATATTGTTATTTTGTGTGCGTTCATTCATTTCCATTTGGATATGATTAGTGTGGCAATCAAATGAAATCATATCCCAGCTTTGGCCTTTCTGAAAACCACACACACACACACACACACACACACACACACACACACACACACACACACACACACACACACACACACACACACACACACACACACACACACACACACACACACACACACACACACACACACACACACACACGCATTGCCTATCCCGCTCCCCCAAGCCATTGCAGCGAAATAAGATTTCAAATGCCTTTAGATTAATTGAGGTGATTAGCTCCTAAATATATCACCAGCTCTCTGAAAAGTCATTAACAGTCACAACAACATCAGAGAATCATCAAACAGTCAACACAATGTCATCCACTGGCAGAATTGGTTTGTTTTTATCCATGACACATACAGTAATATGTTCTCAAAGTCTCACCCGGCTAAGTAAAGGGTGAATAAATCAGTATATAAATACATAAATAGCAAGACATTAAAATCAGAAAAAAATAGAAATTGTCCTTGTTTGATTGTGCAGCCAGGTGCTCGTGCAGTGAGCAGGACACGTATGCCAGTCGGTCAGATCTGTCACTGCTACACCCTTGTGATCTAACATCTGTATTCACTAGAAGTTTCAGAGCCTGGCTCCATGCCTCTTAATCACTGTGATTGCCTCTGATCTCCTCTCAAAACACCACTACTGTATTTATCCCCAGCAATTACCGGAGCATCTGTGGGAGCACAGAGCATACACACCCTTGTCCTGTTCTCCCCATGACATCACTCCATGGCCTGCTCATGTCCACTGACAGGGACAAGTAACCTTGATAAAGGCTGTCTTTATGGAACATATTGCATTTCTATCATAAAGAAACACACACACTCTCTCTCTCTCTCTCTCTCTCTCTCTCTCTCTCTCTCTCTCTCTCTCTCTCTCTCTCTCTCACACTCGTTCTCTCTCTCTTTCCTTTTATCTCTCTCTTTCTCTCTCCCTCTCTATTTCTCACTCCCTCTCTCTATTTCTCTATTTCTCTCTCTCTATTTATCTTTCTTTCTCTCTCTCTCTCTCTCTCTCTCTCTCTCTCTCTCTCTCTCTCTCTTTCTATCTCTCTCGCTCAATCTCTCTATTTCTCTCTCTCTCGTTCAATCTCTCTATTTCTCTGTCTCTCTCGCTCAATCTCTTTAATTCTCTCTCCCTCTTTCTTTTTTCTCTCTCTGTCTCTCTCTGTCTCTCTCTCTCTCTCTCTCTCTCTCTCTCTCTCTCTCTCTCTCTCTTGTTTACAATTGTTTACAGACAGATTATTCCATTTACAATTCACTGTATCACAATTCCAGGGTGTCAGAAGTTTACATACACTAAGTTGACTGTGCCTTTAAACAGCTTAGAAAATTCCAGAAAAGTATGTCTTGGCTTTAGAAGCTTCTGATAGGCTAATTGGCATCACTGGAGTAAATTGGAGATGTGCCTGTCGATGTATTTCAAGGCCTACCTTCAAACTTAGTGCCTCTTTGCTTAACATCATGGGAAAATCAAAAGAAATCAGCCAGGACCTTAGAAAAAAAACGCCTGAAGGTACCATGTTCATCTGTACAAACAATAGTACGCAAGTGTAAACACCATGGGACCACGCAGCCGTCATACGCTCTGTCTCCTTGAGATGAACGTACTTTGGTGTGAAAAGTGAAAATCAATCCCAGAACAACAGCAAATGACCCTGTGAAGATGCTGGAGTAAACGGGTACAAAGGTATCTCTGTCCATATATAAATATCTATATCCACAGTAAAACGAGTCCTATATCGACATAACCTGAATGGCCGCTCAGCAAGGAAGAAGCCACTGCTCCAAAACCGCCATAAAAAAGTCAGACTACAGTTTGCAACTGCATATGGTGAGAAAGATCGTACTTTTTGCAGAAATGTCCTCTGGTCTTATTAAACAAAAATAGAACTGTTTGGCAATAATGACCATCATTATGTTTGGAGGAAAAGGGGGATGCTTGCAAGCAGAATAACACAATCCCAACCGTGAAGCAGGTGGGTGGCAGCATCATGCTTTTGGGGTGCTTTGCTGCAGGAGGGACTGAGGCACTTCACAAAATAGATGGCATCATGTGGAAGGAAGATTATGTGGATATATTGAAGCAACATCTCAAGACATCAGTCAGGAAGTTGAAGCTTGGTCGCAAATGGGTCTTCCAAATGGACATTGACCCCAAGCATACTTCCAAAGCTGTGGCAAATGACTTAAGGACAGCAAAGTCAAGGTTTTGGAGTGGCCATCACAAAGCCCTGACCTCAATCCTGTAGAACATCTAAAAAAACGTGTGCGAGCAAGGAGGCCTACAACCTGACTCAGTTACACCAGCTCTGTCAGGAGGAATGAGCCAAAATTCACCCAACTTATTGTGGGAAGCTTGTGGAAGGCCTACCAAAACGTTTGACCCAAGTTAAACAATTTAAAGGCAATGCTACCAAATACTAATTGAGTGTATGTAAACTTCTGACCCACTGGGAATGTGATGAAAGAAATAAAAGCTGAAATAAATCATTCTTTCTTCTATTATTCTGATATTTTACCTATATTTTACCTTCTTAAATTAAACTGGGGATCCTATCTGACCTATGACATTGAATTTTTACTAGGATTAAATTTCAGGAATGGTGAAAAACTGAGTTTAAATGTATTTGGTTAAGGTAAACCTCCGACTTCAACTGTATATATATATAAAAACATAAAAACAATACAATACAATATTATACAGGACCTCAGGGTGCCATGGCAACCACTGAACTTACTAACGTGTCTCTCTCTCTCTCTCTCTCTCTCAATTTCAATTTTCAATTCAATTCAAGGGGCTTTATTGGCATGGGAAACATGTGTTAACATTGCCAAAGCAAGTAAGGTAAACAATAAAAATTAACAGTAGACATCACACATACAGAAGTTTCAAAACAATAAAGACATTGAAAATGTCATATTATATATATATATACAGTGTTTTTACAAGGTACAAATTTGAAAGGACACAAGATAAAATAAATAAGCATAGATATGGGTTGTATTTACAATGGTGTTTGTTCCTCACTGGTTGCCCTTTTCTCGTGGCAACAGGTCACAAATCTTGCTGCTCTGATGGCACACTGTGGAATTTCACCCAGTAGATATGGGAGTTTTTCAAAATTGGATTTGTTTTCGAATTCTTTGTGGATCTGTGTAATCTCTCTCTCTCTCTCCCTCTCTCTCTCTCTCTCTAACCACAAATTACACTGATCTACCTAATTTCACAATTGCTGACGTTACAGAGGAACACCAGGAAGGTGAGGGAATGATCCTATCGTTCAAGACTCCAGAGTTATGGACCTTGGGGTGTGGCTCAGAAAGACCAGCTGCATGGGCTGAGGCATAGATGCAGGAAGTAGGGGTGCTAAGATACGTCCCACCAAGTTTGTGCACCAGGCCTTTAATACTCCTGTACGAGTGGAGAGGAGCAACGAACTTGTCAGCAGATCGGGGATAAATCATTTAAGCACCTAATCGAGGATTCTAACTTAAACTTTACTAAAACCCTAGATGGAGTATCACCACACAAAAAAATGTAAGAAATGTAAGAAATGTAAAATATCATGATCATTCGAAACTAAATTAAGGACAACTCTTTGAATATGCGTATTTCTGCTTAACTCAGTTGTCCTGAGTTTGCACAGAACTGCCAGGGCCTCGGATCAATGGAGACATTCAAGTTTTTTATTCCGGTATCTCTTGACACATTCCCCAAAATAGTCAAGGCCTCTAAACCTTCCAGCTGTCTACTGCACCCTATTCCAACTAGTCTACTGAAAGAGCTACTTCCTGTGCTTGGCCCTCCTATGTTGAACATAATTAACGTCTCCCTATCCTCTCGATGTATACCAAACTCACTAAAAGTGGCAGTAATGAAGCCTCTCTTTAAAAAGCCAAACCTTGACCAAGAAATGTTATAAAACGATCAGCCTATATCAAATCTCCCATTCCTCTCAATATAAAACAACTGTTGCCCAGCAACTCACTGCCTTCCTGGATACAGATAATGTTAACAAAATGCTCCAGTCTGGTTTTAGACCCCATCATAGTAATGAGACCGCCCTTGTGAAGGTTGTAAATGACCTTTTAATGGCGCCAGAAGCCTTGCGTCTGCCCTCGTGCTCCTTGACCTTAGTGCTGCTTTCGACACCATGGATCTCCACATTCTCTTGGAGAGATTGGAAACCCTAATTCGTCTACGCAGACAAGTATGTACCTGGTTTGGATCTTTTCTGTCAGAAAGATATCAGTTAATCTCTGTGGATGGTTTGTCCTCTGACAAATGACCACTATTGATTTCATTTTATATGCTACCTCTTGGGGATGTCATTCGGAAACACACAATGTCAACTTTCACTGCTATGCAGACAACACACAGCAATATGTTTCAATGAAACATGATGAAGCCCCAAAATGGTCTACCCTGGAAGCCTGTGTTTGAGACATAAGAAAGTAGATGGAGGCAATATTTTTACATAAACTCAGAAAAAAACAGAGATGCTAGTTCTAGGTCCCAAGAATCAAAGAGATCTGCTGTTGGATCTGACAATGTATCTCAATGGTTCTACATTCGGCTCAAATAAAACTGTGAAGGACCTCGGCATTACTCTGGTCCCTGATCTCTCTTTTCACAAACATATTAAAACATTTCAAGAGCAACCTTTTACCATCTTTGTGACATTGCAAAATCCTAAACTTTTTGTACAAAAATGATGCAGAAAAGATAATCCATGCTTTTGTCACTTCTAGATTAGATTACTGTTCTACTCTCCCGCTTCCCGTATAAGGCACTAAATAAACTTCAGCTAGTGCTAAATTAGTTTTTCCTAGCCACTGTGGTTCTACATCTGCATTGCTTGCTCTCTGGAGTTTTGTGACTACTGCTGATGTATAAATGCATTACATTGATTGATCTACAGTGGAGGATTATTCACCAGTGGTGTGTATTCATGGATCCCAAGGGAAACTAGGCTTCCACAAATATTTGACAATTAAAAAAATAAAAAGATAAAATAATTCATTTTTGTCTCTCTGTCTTTTCATAATTTTCCATCAATTCGCAAGCGGCTCAATCTCACAGGAGAAATCATCTGGGAAACATTCTTTCTCAGTATGTGTAGCCCATGTATCTGATGCTGTCTGGACCAAAAGAGTATAACATGTTGTCGCAGAAGCATTAGAAGTAGCTAGCTTGCTGAATTAACCCTTTCCTAAGCCATTGATGGAGATGGGGATTTGGACTTGTGGTTTTGACTTAATTCTCTGTACAGACCAATGATCATGATGGCGATTCTGATCTAACCATAAATTAATATATTGTTGCACTGGACATGGAACGATTGAAGTGCAATATGTAGCCCAGATGTATCCTAGTTGGCTCGGGTTAACTAGCTAGCTTGCCCATGTGAGGAACTTAGGCTAGCAAGCATTTTAGCTAGGTAGCCTATGTCAAAAACAACTAAAAGTGTACTGTATGACGAAGACATAGACCGTTTTGCCAACATGAAAGAGAGGGGATGGCATTCAACATGCTTTGTTTTATTTGCGCTTGCACACACACACACACACACACGCACACACGCACACACGCACACACGCACACACGCACACACGCACACTTTAAGTTGGTTTTCAATGTATTAAACTAAGCATATATAGCCTTCTTGAAGTGATGATGTTTAAATGTTTAAGTTGAAATGGTGCTGGAATAGCATGTTTTTGTAGTTTCTGTTAGGAATAGTTTCTATTTGCAAAATACATCCAAAACCAGTGGTGGAAAAAGTACCCAATTGTCATACTTGAGTAAAAGTAAGGATACCTTAATAGTAAACTACTCAAGTAAAAGTGACATTTGCCCAGTAAAATACTACTTAAGTATCAAAACTAAATGTAATTGCTAAAATATTCTTAAGTATCAAAAGTAAAAGTATACATTATTTCAAAGTTCTTATTTTAAGCAAACTAGACAGTACCATAAAAAAGCAATAATAATTTTGGATAGCCAGGGACACCCTCCAAAACACAGACCATTTAAAAATGAAGCAGTGTGTTTAATAGGCTCTCTAAAAGACTTGCTTACAAAATCCTCTCAGACCTCCAGTTGGTCAGGGTGTAGGGTTTAGGTGTTGATTTGGGATTGGACCACTAAAACTTCCTTAGGATTCCACCTCCTGCCAGGACCCCAGCAACCATGGTTACGCCACAGAGACAACCCCACCTGTATAGATTTAGCATTGATGAACTAGTGGGGAACACCAATGCTCCACCAATACAAATCATCAACAATGCTCCCTTTAGTCACAAACCCTTGCAAACAGAACAACACTTTAACGATACATTCTCCAGGACTATTTCTACCTCTGTAATTCTCCTCTGTCACAACAATCCAGACAAGGTAGAGTTGGAGGGAGACTATATGGTTCAATTGGACAGCCAGGCAATCATCTTCTATCCCCTGTCCTTTCCTCATCTCAGAGTCTGTGAGGCTCCATCACTCAGGCTCATGTCCACACAGGAAGAGGGCTTATTAATCATCATAATGTCCTTCCCAACCGCTATGATGAAAATAAAACGCACTCAACAAAGCCCTAGCTTTCAACAACACCAGTGCATTTATTTAAGTGATACTCGGCAGTGGAGGCCCCTCTATCACAGACAAGTGCATTCACAATGGATAGTAAATTGGCTCCCTCAAATTACTCTTCTCTCGCTCTCCCTCTCTCTCTCTCCCTCCCTTCTCCCCCCACCCTCTCGCTCCCTCTCTCTCTATCCCTCGCTCTCTCTTCCTCTCTCTCTCTCCAGCAATCTTGCTAGTGGGGGTGTTGTTTTCTTATTAAACCTTTTGGATTTATTTAGAAGTGGAATTATTCTTTTTGAGAGCTGAAACCCTACAGGGTACTGGAGTTTTAAATATTTTGTTAGGTAGTTGGGGATTTGTTTTCACCTGTCTGTCTGTCTGTCTGTCTGTCTGTCTGTCTGTCTGTCTGTCTGTCTGTCTGTCTCGCTCTCCCTCTTACACACACACACACACACACACACACACACACACACACACACACACACACACACACACACACACACACACACACACACACACACGTATGCACACAACTGTATGCACGCACACACACACACACACACACACACACACACACACACACACACACACACACACACACACACACACACACACACACACACACACACACACACACACACACACACACACACACACACACACACATACACACACACACACACACACACACACACACACACACACAAACTTGCCAGATCTCAGGTCTAACTCTTAGCTCACTGTAAGCCATAGTAGTCTAAACATAATTCTCTATATTCACATACAACACAGAGTATTTCTGTTCGGTGTCGTTAGAACCTTCATAGTAACTCAGGGGACCTCCATGTATAGATTTGAGAGGTTGCTTTCAGATCCTTAAAATAGCCATGAGGTCATTGAGAGAAGAGGCGTGTGTGCTTCTAATCAGGCAAAACTGTGCCAGTCAGGGTCGCAATCAGAGTATAAAAGTTAGCATTCTATTCCATTTCAGTAATATGGGACCAGGGATGTGTGTAATGTGTTTGACGTGGAGTTTCCCCTCCCCAAGGTGTGAAAGTTACATAAGAGGTGACGACGTTGCCAGATTAGGCAGACAATGGTCCTCTGGACCCTCCTGTAACCTCTGAACCTTCCTAAAGCCTCCTGTAACCTCATTTAGCCTCTTGTACCCTCCTGTATACCCAGTACAACCTGTACCCTATTGTACACACTGTACCCTCCCATAGCCTCATGTACACCCAGGACCCTCCTATAGCCTCCAGTACCCTCCTGGACTTTCCTGTAACCCCTCTACCCTCCTATAGCCTTCTGTACCCACCTACAGCCCCTGTATCCTCCTGTACCCTCCTGTACCCTCCTATAGCCTCCTGGAGCCTCCTCTACCCTCCTATAGCCTCATGGAGCCTCCTGTATCCTCCTGTATCCTCCTATAGCCTCTTGTATCCTCCTATATCATCCTGGAGCCTGCTGGAGCCTCCTGTACCCTCCTATACCCTCCTATAGCCTCCAGACTCTCCTGTAACCCCTCTACCCTCCTATAGCCTCCTGAACACACATATAGCCCCTGTAATCCTGCTGTACCCTCTTGTACCCTCCCATATCCTTCTGTACCCTCATATAGCCTCCTGTACCGTCATATAGCCTCCTGTAGCCTTCTGTATTCCCTCTACCCTCCTACAGCCTCCTGTATCCTCCTGCACCCTCCTGTATCCTCCTGCACCCTCCTGTATCCTCCTGTACCCTCCTATTTCCTCTTGTACCCTCATATAGCCTCCTGCACCCTCCTGTAGCCTCCTGTACCCCCTGTAGCTCATGTATCCTCCTGTAGCCCCTGTACGCTCCTACACCCTCCTGTATTCTCCTGTACCTTCCTGTAACCCCTCTACCTTACTATAGCCTGCTATACCCTCTGTATATCCTCCTGTAGCCTTCCATACCCTACTGTACCCTCTGTAAATAGCTTCCTGTACCTTCCTATAGCCTCCTGTACCCCCCCCATGCCCTCTTGTACCCCACGTGCATACACTACATGACCAAAAGTATCGTCAAACATCTCATTTCAAAATCATGGGCATTAACATGGAGTTGGTCCCCCCTTTGCTGCTATAACAGCCTACACTCTTCTGGGAAGGCTTTCCACTAGATGGAACATTGTTGCGAGGACCTGCTTCCATTCAGCCAAAAGAGTATTAGTGAGGTCTGATTTTGGGTGATTAGGCCTGGCTCGCAGTCAGAGTTCCAATTCATCCTTAAGGTGTTCAATGGGGTCGAGGTCAGGGCTCTGTGCAGGCCAGTCAAGTTCTTCCACACCATTCTTGACAAACCATTTCTATATAGACTTCGCTTTGTGCACGGGGGCATTGTCATGCTGAAACAGGAAAGGACTTCCCCCAAACTGTTGCCAAAAAGTTGGAAGCACAGATTTGTCTAGAATGTCATTGTATGCTGTAGCGTTATGATTTCCCTTCCCTGGAACTAAGGGGCCGAGCCCACACCATGAAAAACAACCCAAGATGATTATTCCTCCTCCACTAAACTTTACAGTTGGCACTATTTATTGGGGCAGGTAGTGTTCTCCTGGCATCCGCCAAACCCCGGTCGTTCATCGGACTGCCAGATGGTGAAGCGTGATTCATCACTCCAGAGAACGCATTTCCACTGCTCCAGAGTCCAATGGCATCCAGCTGATGCTTGGTCTTGTGCATGGGGATCTTAGGCTTGTGGGAGACTGCTCGACCATGAAGCTCCCGACAAACAGTTCTTGTGCTGACGTTGCCTCGAGAGGCAGTTTGGAACTAGGTAGTGAGTGTTGCAACCTAGGACAGACACTACACGCTTCAGGACTCGGCGGTCCCATTCTGTGAGCCTGTGTGGCCTACCACTTTGTGGCTGAGACATTTCCACTTCACAATAACAGCACTTACTGTACACTTGACTGGGGCAGCTCTAGCAGGGCAGACATTTGACTAACTAACTGGTTGGAAAGGTGGATTCTATGACGGTGCCATGTTGAAAGTCACTGAGCTCTTCAGTAAGACCATTCTACTGACAGTGTTTGTCTATGGAGATTGCATGGCGGTGTGCTCGATTTTATATACCTGTCAGAAACGGGTGTGGCTGAAATAGACAAATCCACGAATTTGAAGGGGTGTCCACATTTTCTATATATTGTGCAGCCTCCTGTACCCTCCTGTAACCTCCTGTACCCTTCTATAGTCTCCTGTACCCCTCTGTATAGTTCCTGTACCCTTCTGTACCCTCCTCAACCCTCCTGTATATTCTACTGTACCCTCCTTCAAAGCCTCTTGTACCCACAAGATGGTACCCTCCTGTACCATCTTATATCCTCCTGTATCCCCGTGTATAGGCTCCTGCACCCCCTGCAGCCTCAATGACCCTCCTGTAACCATCTTATATCCTCCTGTATCCCCGTGTATAGGCTCCTGCACCCCCTGCAGCCTCAATGACCCTCCTGTACCATCTTATATCCTCCTGTATCCCCGTGTATAGGCTCCTGCACCCCCTGCAGCCTCAATGACCCTCCTGTAACCATCTGAATCAATCTATCAGCAGATGTCACAGTGCTATACAGAAACCCATCCATCTCCGGGTGGAGATTAGAAACCTAGCTCAGGCTCTGAGGGGTGGCCAGTCCTCTTCTGGCAGTGCCGGGTGGAGATTATAGGGGGACTGTGAAGGGACACACTCACAGGCACAGAGAGAGAGAGAGAGAGAGAGAGAGAGAGAGAGAGAGAGAGGGAGAGAGAGAGAGGGAGAGAGAGAGAGAGAGAGAGAGAGAGAGAGAGAGAGAGAGAGGAGAGAGAGAGAGAGAGAGAGAGAGAGGGAGAGAGAGAGAGAGAGAGAGAGAGAGAGAGAGAGAGAGAGAGAGAGAGAGGGAGAGAGATGGGGGAATTAGAGGGAGTGTGCTTAAGATCACACAGGACACCAGGTAAGACAGGAGAATAACACCAGATAGGACAGACTGACCCTAGCCCCCCGGCACATAAACTATTGCAGCATAGATACTGGGGCAGGGGGGGTTGGGGGACACTGTGGCCCCATCTGACAATAAACCTGGATAGGGCCAACCAGGCAGAATATAACCCCACCCACTTTGCCAAAGCACAGCCCCCATACAACCAGAGGGATATCAACAGACCACCAACTTACTACCCTGAGACAAGGCTGAGTATAGCCCACGAAGATCTCCCCCACCACAAGAGCCTGAGGGGGCGCAAGAATAGACAGGAAGATCACATCAGTGACCCAACTCACTCAAGTCGAGTATTGCAACAAAAGCATGGGAAGATGTGATGCACGGCATGGGGGAGCACTAGCAATAGGTTCAGAGGCAGAGAATCCGAGTGGAAAGAGGGGAGACGGTCAGGCAGAGACAGCAAGGGTGGTTCGTCACTCCAGTGCCAGACTAAACTCAATCATTGCATCTATTGAAGAGATGAGTCTTCAGGAAAGACTTAAAGGTTGAGACCGAGTCTGTTTCTCACATGGATCGGCATTCCCTTCCATAAAAATGTTGCTCTATAGGAAAAAGAGATTCTAGGAAGAATAAGGAGGCCTGCATCTTGTGTTCACTGTACCTTTTATTTTTATTTATTTATTTCACCTTTATTTAACCAGGTAGGCAAGTTGAGAACAAGTTCTCATTTACAATTGCGACCTGGCCAAGATAAAGCAAAGCAGTTCGACACATACAACAACACAGAGTTACACATGGAGTAAAACAAACATACAGTCAATAATACAGTATAAACAAGTCTATATACGATGTGAGCAAATCAGGTGAGATAAGGGAGGTAAAGGCAAAAAAGGCCATGGTGGCAAAGTAAATACAATATAGCAAATAAAACACTGGAATGGTAGATTTGCAGTGGAAGAATGTGCAAAGTAGAAATAAAAATAATGGGGTGCAAAGGAGCAAAATAAATAAATAAATTAAATACAGTAGGGAAAGAGGTATTTGTTTGGGCTAAAATATAGGTGGGCTATGTACAGGTGCAGTAATCTGTGAGCTGCTCTGACAGCTGGTGCTTAAAGCTAGTGAGGGAGATAAGTGTTTCCAGTTTCAGAGATTTTTGTAGTTCGTTCCAGTCATTGGCAGCAGAGAACTGGAAGGAGAGGCGGCCAAAGAAAGAATTGGTTTTGGGGGTGACTAGAGAGATATACCTGCTGGAGCGTGTGCTACAGGTGGGAGATGCTATGGTGACCAGCGAGCTGAGATAAGGGGGGACTTTACCTAGCAGGGTCTTGTACCTTCTTGTAACCTTCTGTGGCCCCCTGTACATCCTGTACTTTCCCTACACTCCTGTACCCCCGTAGCGTCCAGTACCCCCTGTACCTTCCTGTACCTGCCTTCACCCTCCTGTACCCCCGTACCCTCCTGTAGCCTCCTGTACCCCCTGTACCCCATTACCCCCTGTACCCCCTGTACCCCCTGTACCGCCCGTTCCCTCCTGTACCCCCTTGTACCGCCCATACTCTCCTGTGCCCCCATTCACCCCCGTACCCTCCTGTAGCCCTGTATCTCCTGTGCCCTCTTATACCCTACTGTACTCTTCTGTACCCTTCTGCAACCTCCTGTAGCCTACTGCCTCTCTATCCCCCCTGGTTCCATTATTAATGCGAGAGGAAATAGGGCATGAAATAATAAACTGGAGTTTCAGTGTTCACTGAGTAATATAGCTCAGTGTGCTTTGTTTTGACAGAACGCTTATTTGTTTTGTGGTAGCCTTGAACGCTCCAAATTACATTTTGTTAGGAGGTAGCCTTGAATGCTCCAGATTACAACATTTTGGAGAAAAAACAGGAAGGAAAGAGGCATCAAAATAACTTGAACGTCCTTATCCCACCCATCAGGCATTTTTCTTGACCATTAGGGTTATATTGCAGTAGAAAGATTATCACAAGCACCAACACTTCTCCTGAAGGGACAACTCCAACATCTCCACAAAACATTTTAAAGGTCAAAAACCCAAAGCAACATTAGAACTAATAACAAGTGCCTATTCACTGTATCCTTTCATTAACCAACTAACTGCCTACCCCTATTCTCTCCTCTTCTCTCTTCTTCTCTCTGTCCTTTCATTAACCACCTAACTGCCTACCCCTATTCTCTCCTCTTCTCTCTTCTTCTCTCTGTCCTTTCATTAACCACCTAACTGCCTACCCCTATTCTCTGCTCTTCTCTCCTCTTCTCTCTGTCCTTTCATTAACCACCTAACTGCCTACCCCTATTCTCTGCTCTTCTCTCCTCTTCTCTCTGTCCTTTCATTAACCACCTAACTGCCTACCCCTATTCTCTCCTCTTCTCTCTTATTCTCTCCTTTTCTCTCTATCCTTTCATTAACCACCTAACTGCCTACCCCTATTCTCTCCTCTTCTCTCTTATTCTCTCCTTTTCTCTCTATCCTTTCATTAACCACCCAACTGCCTACCCCTATTCTCTCCTATTCTCTCCTCTTCTCTCCTTTTCTCTCTATCCTTTCATTAACCACCTAACTGCCTACCCCTATTCTCTGCTCTTCTCTCCTCTTCTCTCTGTCCTTTCATTAACCACCTAACTGCCTACCCCTATTCTCTGCTCTTCTCTCCTCTTCTCTCTGTCCTTTCATTAACCACCTAACTGCCTACCCCTATTCTCTCCTCTTCTCTCTTCTTCTCTCCTTTTCTCTCTATCCTTTCATTAACCACCTAACTGCCTACCCCTATTCTCTCCTCTTCTCTCTTCTTCTCTCCTTTTCTCTCTATCCTTTCATTAACCACCCAACTGCCTACCCCTATTCTCTCCTCTTCTCTCTGTCCTTTCATTAACCACCTAACTGCCTACCTATCTTCTCTTCATCCCCACTCTCTAACCCTCCGCTCAATACATCTCTCCATTGCGCAGGAATCTCATTCATCAATGTCCATACCAGGAGGATATTAGACAGCCCACAACAGAGAGTGTGAGTGTATTATCTTCTCTGTCCTCTTCAGTTCATCAGAGAGACGCTGCATGTAAAATAGTCATTACCTAAAAGTCTGCCAGGCTGAGTAGGCCTCTGTTGTCATGGAGAGGCGTGTTTCGTTCTGATGATTCATTGCGTGTTGATCCGGTAGACTCTGTTGTGGTAAGGTTTGCTGAATGACCTCGGCACAGGTCCTGCTGTCATTAGAAAATAGTAGGGGGGAGAGGCCTGCGGTGGAATAGCCACCGAAGCCATCTTTTCTCCTTGTTTATCTCATTAAACAGAGATACTAAAGATAGTGAGAGAGACAACACAATTAGACCCAACCAAATCATGAGAAAACAAAAAGATAATTACTTGACACATTGGAAAGAATTAACGAAAAAAAGAGCAAACTAAAATGCTATTTAGCCCTAAACAGAGAGTACACAGTGGTAGAATACCTGACCACTGTGATTGACCCAAACTTAAGGAAAGCTATGTACAGACTCAGTGAGCATAGCCTTGCTATTGAGAAAGGCCGCCGTAGTCAGACCTGGCTCTCAAGAGAAGACAGGCATGAGCACATGTAAGATGTACTGGTGCCAGCGTGGGTTCCAATCTGGTCCACTGTTCTTTCAGCAATCTCTCATCTAACTTTCACCTCGATCTCTACGTATTTAATAAACAAACAAAATACTTTCAAAAAGTATATATTGTATATAAAAATAAACGAGTAGGGGATGACTACATGAACACACACACACATATTAACAATACTTATGGCGATAACACACGTGTCGGTAAGTATTTGTGAAGTTAGTCACTCATACATAATGCATTCACAAATAAATAATATATTCAAATTGAAACTATGTAAATACACCTTTCTCTTTTCAAATTCTTAAAAGTGCATTGAAGAAATCCAGCCTTTGAGTCAAAGTTGGGATTCCAAAGGGGAAACAGTTCCAATGCATTCCTCACAGAGACAGGCAGCTTACGGGGCCCAGACATTAAAAGGTTTTTTAACATCATGCCTCCTCTCAGAAGACTGTCTCCCTCCATACCCACAGCCGTGCAGTGCTGCCTGGTTGGCACTCACATTTTGTCACTGCACCAACGATGGTAGACACTAGTATTGTAGGCTCAGCAGGGAGAGCAGTGGCAGTCTGAGCTAGCCTTTACTCTGTTGTACCTGAGCTGGACCCCATCTTCCCCACCTGGTGATGATGAGGTTTTCAGGTGAGGCTGCATTTGTCTCCCTCACCACTCCTCACTGTTATTCTCAGGTGATTGAGTCACTCTGTCAGCTAAGTGAGGGATGATGTCAAGAGGGAGAGAGAGAGAGAGAGAGAGAGAGAGAGAGAGACAGAGAGAGAGAGAGAGACAGAGAGAGAGAGAGAGAGAGAGAGAGAGAGAGAGAGAGAGAGAGACAGACAGACAGACAGACAGACAGACAGACAGACAGACAGACAGACAGACAGACAGACAGACAGACAGACAGATGGAAGGAAGAGCACGTCAGAAATCAGCTCAAAGTAATTGAATAATCCATAGACTCTGACCACTTCTGGGTAAATTGGACAACACTAAACAAACAACAACACGATGAATTATCTATCCAAAATGGAGATGTATGGGTAAACCACTTCTCCAATCATTTTGGCTCTATAGCAAAGAATAAAGAGCAAAAACATTTACAGGATCAAATACAAATCTTAGAATCAAATATTAAAGACTGCCAGAACCCACTGGATTCTCCAATTACCTTGAATGAGCTACAGGACAAAATAAAAACCCTCGAACCCATAAAAGCATGTGGCGTTGATGGTATCCTTAATGAAATTATAAAATATACAGACAACAAATTCCAATTGGCTGTACTAAAACTCTTTAACATCATCCTTAGCTCTGGCATCTTCCCCAATATTTGGAACCAAGGACTGATCTCCCCAATCCACAAAGTCAAATTTGACCCCAATAACTACCGTGGGATATGCGTCAACAGCAACCTTTGGAAAATCCTCTGCATTATCATTAACAGCAGACTCATACATTTCCTCAATGAAAACAATGTACTGAGCAAATGTCAAATTGGCTTTTTAACAAATTACCATACAACAGACCATGTATTCACCCTGCACACCCTACTTGACAACCAGACGAACCAAATCAAAGACAAAGTCTTCTCATGCTTTGTTGATTTCAAAAAAGCCTCCGACTCAATTTGGCATGAGGGTCTGCTATACAAATTGATGGAAAGTGGTGTTGGGGGTAAAACATACGACATTATAAAATCCATGTACACAAACAACAAGTGTGCGGTTAAAATTGGCAAAAAACACACATTTCTTCCCACAGGGCCGTGGGAGTGAGACAGGGATGCAGCTTAAGCCTCACCCTCTTCAACATATATATCAACGAATTGGCGCGGGCACTAGAAAAGTCTGCAGGACCCGGCCTCACCCTACTAGAATCTGAAGTCAAATGTCTACTGTTTGCTGACGATCTGGTGCTTCTGTCACCAACCAAGGAGGGCCTACAGCAGCACCTAGATATTCTGAACAGATTCTGTCAGACCTGGGCCCTGACAGTAAATCTCAGTTAGACCAAAATAATGGTGTTCCAAAAAAGGTCCAGTCGCCAGGACCACAAATACAAATTCCATCTAGACACCATTGACCTGGAGCACACAAAAAACTATACATACCTTTGCCTAAACGTCAGCACCACAGGTAACTTCCACAAAGCTGTGAACAATCTGAGAGACAAGGCAAGAAGGGCATTCTATGCCATCAAAGAAACATAAAATTCAACATACCAATTAGGATCTGGCAAAAAAATACTTGAATCAGTCATAGAGCCCATTGCCCTTTATGGTTGTGAGGTCTGGTGTCCACTCACCAACCAAGATTTCACAAAATGGGACAAACACCAAATTGAGATTCTGCATGCAGAATTCTGCAAAAATATCCTCCATGTACAACGTAGAACACCAAATAATGCACGCAGAGCAGAATTAGGCCCATACCCACTAATTATCAAAATACAAAAAAGAGCCGTTAACCTCTTGGAACTCTAGGGGCAGTATTTCATTTTTGGATAAAAAAACGTTCCCGTTTTAAACAAGATATTTTGTCACGAAAAGATGCTCGACTATGCATATAATTGACAGCTTTGGAAAGAAAACACTCTGACGTTTCCAAAACTGCAAAGATATTATCTGTGAGTGCAACAGAACTGATGCTACAGGCGAAACCAAGATGAAACTTCAAACAGGAAATGAGCAAAATTTTTGAAGCACTGTTTTCCAATGTCTCCTTATATGGCTGTGAATGCACCCTGAACGAGCCTACAATTTCTGCCGTTTCCCCAAGGTGTCTGCAGCATTGTGACGTATTTGTAGGCATATCATTGGAAGATTGACCATAAGAGACCACATTTACCAGGTGTCCACCCGGTGTCCTGCGTCGAAATTGGTGCGCAAACTTCAGCTGCAAGTATTTTTCCATGTGATTGAGAGGAGAAAGCAGACTTCCACGAACGATATATCAATGAAGAGATATGTGAAAAACACATTGAGCATTGATTCTAAACAACGTTTGCCATGTTTCAGTCGATATTATGGAGTTAATTTGGAAAAAGTTCGGCATTTTGGTGACTGAATTTTCGTTTTTTTTTTTTGGTAGCAAAACGTGATGTACAAAACGGAGCGATTTCTCCTACACAAAGAATCTTTCAGGAAAAACTGAACATTTGCTATCTAACTGAGAGTCTCCTCATTGAAAACATCCGAAGTTCTTCAAGGGTAAATGATTTTATTTGAATGATTTTCTGTTTTTTGTGAAAATGTTGCCCGCTAAATGCTATGCTAAATGCTACGCTAGCTATCAATACTCTTACACAAATGCTTGTTTTACTATGGTTGAAAAGCATATTTTGAAAATCTGAGATGACAGTGTTGTTAAGAAAAGGCTAAGCTTGAGAGCTAGCATATTTATTTCATTTAATTTGCGATTTTTATGAATAGTTAACGTTGCGTTATGCTAATGAGCTTGAGGCTATAACTGGATACAGGTTTTTTTCGTAGCCAAACGTGAACAAAACGGAGCGATTTGTCCTACACAAATAATATTTTTGAAAAACTGAACATTTGCTATCTACCTGAGAGTCTCCTCATTGAAAACATCTGAAGTTCTTCAAAGGTAAATTATTTTATTTGAATGCTTTTCTTGTTTTTGTGAAAATGGTGCTGGCTGAATTCTAGGCTTATAGCTATGCTAGCTATCAATACTCTTACACAAATGCTTGTTTAGCTATAGTATAGCTATAATCTGAGATGACAGTGTTGTTAACAAAAGTCTAAGCTTGAGAGCAAATATATTTATTTCATTTCATTTGCGATTTTCATGAATAGTTAACGTTGCGTTATGCTAATGAGCTTGAGGCTATAAATAGGATCCCGGATACGGGATTGCTCGTCGCATGAAGTTAAATTCTACAACCATCTAAAAGGAAGCGTGTCAGGATTTGGCCAGGGTTGTTCCGGGTTTTGGTCACTAGATGCCCCCATTGTGCTTTTTGACCTTATGTTTTTTCCCTTGTTCCCCATTATTATTTGCACCTGTGCCTCGTTTTCCCCTGATTGTATTTAAACCCTTAGTTTCCCTCAGTTCTGTGCTCTGTGTTTGTATGTTAGCACCCAGCCCTAGTGTTCTGTGTATTCTTGTCGATTCCGGTGGATGCTCTTGTGGAATTCTGTTTTTGTTTTTGAGTATCTCTTGAGGCTTTTTTGTGCTATTCCTACCACCTTTTGGATTTGCCATTTTTGTATTGAAGGACTTCTCCTTTTTACTTTATTAAATACACCGTCTTAAGTACTGCTGTGACTGCCTCATCT
>NC_088240.1:14960507-14997113 GCF_036934945.1 Oncorhynchus masou masou | reverse complement strand
CAGAAACACAGAGACAAAAATGAACCCAGAGGCAGCCAGTTCCCAGGACCTTTTTGCCATGCTGTCCCACCACCAGGAGACTGTCCAACGCCACGAAGCCGCCCTGGTTCAGCAAGAGGCCTTAATGGCTAGACATTGTCATCTTCTGTCGGAGATGCTGACTTCCATTAAGCAAATATCTGATCGTCTTACCCCGGCAACAGTTCCCGTCCCAGTATCTCAAATTCACATACCCATGGCAGTTAACCCCCTGGCTGAACCTCGTCTTCCACCTCCCCAACGGTTCTCAGGTGATCCAAGTGCTTGTAAAGGGTTTCTCACCCAATGTTCTCTCTCCTTTGAGCTACAACCCTCGTCGTTTCCCACCGACCGGTCTAAGATCGCTTATATCATTTACATTTACATTTAAGTCATTTAGCAGACGCTCTTATCCAGAGCGACTTACAAATTGGTGAATTCACCTTCTGACATCCAGTGGAACAGCCACTTTACAATAGTGCATCTAAATCATTAAGGGGGGGGTGGTGAGAAGGATTACTTATCCTATCCTAGGTATTCCTTGAAGAGGTGGGGTTTCAGGTGTCTCCGGAAGGTGGTGATTGACTCCGCTGTCCTGGCGTCGTGAGGGAGTTTGTTCCACCATTGGGGGGCCAGAGCAGCGAACAGTTTTGACTGGGCTGAGCGGGAACTGTACTTCCTCAATGGTAGGGAGGCGAGCAGGCCAGAGGTGGATGAACGCAGTGCCCTTGCTTGGGTGTAGGGCCTGATCAGAGCCTGGAGGTACTGCGGTGCCGTTCCCCTCACAGCTCCGTAGGCAAGCACCATGGTCTTGTAGCGGATGCGAGCTTCAACTGGAAGCCAGTGGAGAGAGCGGAGGAGCGGGGTGACGTGAGAGAACTTGGGAAGGTTGAACACCAGACGGGCTGCGGCGTTCTGGATGAGTTGTAGGGGTTTAATGGCACAGGCAGGGAGCCCAGCCAACAGCGAGTTGCAGTAATCCAGACGGGAGATGACAAGTGCCTGGATTAGGACCTGCGCCGCTTCCTGTGTGAGGCAGGGTCGTACTCTGCGGATGTTGTAGAGCATGAACCTACAGGAACGGGCCACCGCCATGATGTTGGTTGAGAACGACAGGGTGTTGTCCAGGATCACGCCAAGGTTCTTAGCGCTCTGGGAGGAGGACACAATGGAGTTGTCAACCGTGATGGCGAGATCATGGAACGGGCAGTCCTTCCCCGGGAGGAAGAGCAGCTCCGTCTTGCCGAGGTTCAGCTTGAGGTGGTGATCCGTCATCCACACTGATATGTCTGCCAGACATGCAGAGATGCGATTCGCCACCTGGTCATCAGAAGGGGGAAAGGAGAAGATTAATTGTGTGTCGTCTGCATAGCAATGATAGGAGAGACCATGTGAGGTTATGACAGAGCCAAGTGACTTGGTGTATAGAGAGAATAGGAGAGGGCCTAGAACAGAGCCCTGGGGGACACCAGTGGTGAGAGCGCGTGGCGAGGAGACAGATTCTCGCCACGCCACCTGGTAGGAGCGACCTGTCAGGTAGGACGCAATCAAGCGTGGGCCGCGCCGGAGATGCCCAACTCGGAGAGGGTGGAGAGGAGGATCTGATGGTTCACAGTATCGAAGGCAGCCGATAGGTCTAGAAGGATGAGAGCAGAGGAGAGAGAGTTAGCTTTAGCAGTGCGGAGCGCCTCCGTGATACAGAGAAGAGCAGTCTCAGTTGAATGACTAGTCTTGAAACCTGACTGATTTGGATCAAGAAGGTCATTCTGAGAGAGATAGCGGGAGAGCTGGCCAAGGACGGCACGTTCAAGAGTTTTGGAGAGAAAAGAAAGAAGGGATACTGGTCTGTAGTTGTTGACATCGGAGGGATCGAGTGTAGGTTTTTTCAGAAGGGGTGCAACTCTCGCTCTCTTGAAGACGGAAGGGACGTAGCCAGCGGTCAGGGATGAGTTGATGAGCGAGGTGAGGTAAGGGAGAAGGTCCCCGGAAATGGTCTGGAGAGAGAGGAGGATAGGGTCAAGCGGGCAGGTTGTTGGGCGGCCGGCCGTCAAGAAGCGAGATTTCATCTGGAGAGAGGGGAGAAAGAGGTCAGAGCACAGGGTAGGGCAGTGTGAGCAGAACCAGCGGTGTCGTTTGACTTAGCAAACGAGGATCGGATGTCGTCGACCTTCTTTTCAAAATGGTTGACGAAGTCATCTGCAGAGGGAGGGGGGGGGGAGGGGAGGAGGATTCAGGAGGGAGGAGAAGGTGGCAAGAGCTTCCTAGGGTTAGAGGCAGATGCTTGGAATTTAGAGTGGTAGAAGGTGGCTTTAGCAGCAGAGACAGAGGAGGAAAATGTAGAGAGGAGGGAGTGAAAGGATGCCAGGTCCGCAGGGAGGCGAGTTTTCCTCCATTTCCGCTCGGCTGCCCGGAGCTCTGTTCTGTGAGCTCGCAATGAGTCATCGAGCCACGGAGCGGGGGGGAGGACCGAGCCGGCCTGGAGGATAGGGGACATAGAGTCAAAGGATGCAGAAAGTGAAGAGAGGAGGGTTGAGGAGGCAGAATCAGGAGAAAGGTTGGAGAAGGTATGAGCAGAGGGAAGAGATGATAGGATGGAAGAGGAGAGAGTAGCGGGGGAGAGAGAGCGAAGGTTGGGACGGCGCGATACCATCCGAGTAGGGGCAGTGTGGGAAGTGTTGGATGAGAGCGAGAGGGAAAAGGATACAAGGTAGTGGTCGGAGACTTGGAGGGGAGTTGCAATGAGGTTACTGGAAGAACAGCATCTAGTAAAGATGAGGTCGGCGTATTGCCTGCCTTGTGAGTAGGGGGAAGGTGAGAGGGTGAGGTCAAAGAGGAGAGGAGTGGAAAGAAGGAGGCAGAGAGGAATGAGTCAAAGGTAGACGTGGGGAGGTTAAAGTCGCCCAGGACTGTGAGAGGTGAGCCGTCCTCAGGAAAGGAGCTTATCAAGGCATCAAGCTCATTGATGAACTCTCCGAGGGAACCTGGAGGGCGATAAATGATAAGGATGTTAAGCTTGAAAGGGCTGGTAACTGTGACAGCATGGAATTCAAAGGAGGCGATAGATAGATGGGTAAGGGGAGAGAGAGAGAATGACCACTTGGGAGAGATGAGGATCCCGGTGCCACCACCCCGCTGACCAGAAGCTCTCATCACCCTGCTGTCGGAAAAAGCCCTGGCCTGGGCTACTGCTATGTGGGATGCCCATAGTTCCTGCTGTGCCAGCTACTCTGCCTTTGCTGAGGAATTCAAACGAGTGTTTCAAGGCCCAAGCAGTGGTTCTGACTCAGCCAAACAGCTCCTGACTCTCCACCAAGGTTGGCGCAGCGTGACGGACTATGCCATCCAGTTCCGCACGGTGGCAGCAGCAAGTGGCTGGAACAACGAGGCGCTCACGGTGTGCTTTCTGAAAGGCCTTTCCGACACTATCCAAGATGAACTGGCCACTCGGGAACCACCGGACAATCTCGAGTCCCTGATCAAGTTGGCCTCACGCATTGACCAGCGTCTGAGAGAGAGAGAACTCAACCGTAGACCTCTAGCCCCTATCAGTCCCAGCTCCGAGTCCCCACCTTTATCCTCGCTGGCTCCATCGGAACCCATGCAGATTGGACGCATCTCCCAGGCTGAGAGAGACCGCCGGATGAGGGAGCGACGCTGTCTATATTGCGGCAAACCGGGCCATTTCCGTTCCACGTGTCCCGGGCTCCAGGGAAACGCTCTGTACCGTACAGACCGGGGGGAACTGTAACGGGAAACATAACCTCCTCCCATCCGTCCAACTCCCGTCTGCTCATTCCAGTCACCCTCTCCTGGGACAACCACAAGCTTCACCTTCAAGCCTTGGTAGACTCTGGAGCCGCAGGTAACTTCATGGATGGTGTCTGGGCGAAGGAGAATGGCATTCCCTCTGAACCTCTAAGTGAACCCATGAGGGTCACTACATTGGATGGAAGCCCTTTGGGATCTGGACTTGTCACTCATGTCACTACCTCCTTGCGACTTTCAGTTTCACAACACCAGGAATTGATGAACTTTCATTTGATCTCCTGTTCCGAGTTCCCTCTCGTCCTTGGATACCCCTGGCTTCACAGCCATAACCCTCACATCGACTGGTCTGTGGGCACTATCAAGCAGTGGGGTCCTACGTGCCAAGCTACTTGTATTTTCCAGAATTCCCGAGTTCTACTCCCGAGTCTTTAGAATCCATCGACCTGACCCGAGTTCCCGAGTGTTACCATGACCTCAAACTGGTGTTTAGCAAACAGAGGGCCACCATGCTACCACCCCATAGATCTTACGATTGCCCCATCGACCTGTTTCCGGGCACTTGCCCCCAGGGGTCGGATCTTTTCCCTATTTCCACCCGAACGAGCTGCTATGGATACCTACATCAAGGACGCTCTGGAAGCAGGCCTCATGCGTCCATCCACCTCCCCGGCGGGAGCAGGGTTTTTCTTTGTGGCCAAGAAAGACGGTGGATTACGTCCTTGCATCGACTACCGGGGACTCAATGCCATAACCGTCCGTAACCGTTACCCGCTACCCCTTATGGCCACAGCCTTGAGCTGCTCCAGGAAGCAGTTGTTTTCACTAAGCTTGACCTGCGGAACGCATACCATCTTGTGCGGATCAGACCTGGTGACGAGTGGAAGACCGCTTTCAACACGCCTACTGGTCACTATGAATACCTGGTGATGCCCTTCGGCCTGACCAACGCCCCAGCGGTGTTCCAAGCGCTCATAAACGATGTGCTTAGGGATATGCTTAACATATTTGTGTTCGTTTACTTGGATGACATCCTCATCTTTTCGAGCTCCCTTCAAGAACACACTAAGCATGTCAGACAAGTACTCAAACGCCTCCTGGACAGCCATCTGTACGTTAAGCCGGAAAAATGTGAATTCCATTCATCCGAGTACAATTCCTGGGATTTGTAGTGGAACCCGGTCGAGTCCAAATGGACCCCAGGAAGGTAGGGGCGGTAGCGGATTGGCCCACCCCCAAATCCGTTAAGGAAGTTCAGCGTTTCCTGGGCTTCACAAACTTTTACCGCAAGTTCATCAAGAACTTCAGCTTGGTGGCAGCCCTCTCTCAGCTTTAACCAAGGGTGGCAATGCAAGGTTTTTGTGGGGAAGAGAAGCTGAGACGGCCTTCCAAGGACTCAAGCAGCGCGTTCTCTCTGCTCCCATCCTGATACTACCGACTACGGATGACCCATTTGTGGTGGAGGTAGACGCATCAGAGGTTGGTGTTGGAGCTGTCCTGTCTCAGAGGGTGAAGACAAGAAGCTTCATCCGTGCGCTTTCTTCTCACACCGGCTTACCCCGACTGAGAGGAACTACGATGTGGGGGATCGTGAACTCCTAGCGGTTAAGATGGCATTGAAGGAATGGAGACACTGGCTCGAGGGGGCTTCTCACCCGTTTCAAGTGCTTACGGACCACAAAAATCTGGAGTATATCCAGCAGGCGAAGCGGTTGAACTCTAGACAAGCTAGATGGTCTCTTTTCTTCAATCGATTCCAGTTTATCCTCACCTATCGGCCCGGGTCGAAGAATCTCAAACCGGATGCCCTGTCCCGAGTCTACGCTCCTGCCATTCGAGATGACACGGACATGCCTGTCCTTCCTGCTGCTAAGATTGTGGCTCCGATCTCGTGGCAAGTTGAGGATACCGTGAGACGTGCTCAAGCTAGCGAACCGGACCCGAAAGGAGGTCCTGCCAATCGGTTGTTTGTCCCCAAGGCAGTGAGGACTCAGGTCCTTCTGTGGGGGCACTCCTCTCGCCTCACCTGTCATCCGGGCGTAGGTCGCACCTTGGAGTTCATCCAGCGTAAGTTCTGGTGGCCTACCATAAGAGAAGACGTTGCCACTTTCGTCAATGCCTGTCCCGTGTGCTGCCAGGGCAAATCTTCTCACCTTCGCCCTCAAGGACTCCTTCACCCTTTACCTGTTCCCCACAGACCCTGGTCCCATATCTCATTGGACTTTATTACTGGACTTCCTCCATCCCATGGCAATACTACTATCCTAGTCATAATCGACAGGTTTTCAAAGGCGGCCAGGTTCGTCCCTCTGACTAAGTTACCTTCTGCCAAGGAAACGGCTGAGTTGGTAATTAATCATGTGTTCCGAGTCTTCGGCATTCCTCAAGATATGGTTTCTGACAGAGGTCCCCAGTTCGCCTCAAGGTTTTGGAAGGCCTTCTGCCAACTCATGGGGGCTTCTGCCAGTCTATCTTCAGGGTACCATCCGGAGTCCAACGGCCAAACAGAGAGGATGAATCAAGAGCTGGAAACCACCCTCCGATGTATGACTCGTGACAACCCGTCCACATGGTCATCCTTTATTGTTTGGGCCGAATACGCGCACAACACCTTGCGCTCCTCCTCCACTGGTATGTCCCCGCACGAGTGTCAGTTTGGCTATGCTCCTCCATTGTTCCCGGACCAGGAGGCAGAAGTCAGAGTGCCTTCAGCCTTGAAGTTCGTCAGACGCTGTCGGCTTATGTGGAGGAAGACCCGTCTAAATCTTATGCATTCCTCACAGAGGTACCAACAACAAGCCAACAGACGTCGCCGTCCCGGGCCTACCCTGCGCCCCGGCCAGAGAGTCTGGCTCTCCACAAGAGACTTACCTCTATGGGTGGAGTCTCGCAAGCTGTCCCAAAAATACATCGGTCCCTTCAAGGTTGCCAGGAGAGTTAACCCAGTTTCTTATCGCCTACACTTACCCAGATCCCTTAAGATTAATCCCACATTTCACATTTCATTGTTAAAACCTGTTGTTTTTCTCCCCTTGTCCCGGCAGACAGACCTCCCCCTCCGCCTCGTGTCATTGGAGGCCAGCCGGCTTATACCGTCCATCGGATACTGGATTCCCACCGGGTGCAGCGGTCCTGGCAGTATCTGGTGGACTGGGAAGGCTACGGTCCCGAGGAGCGCTCCTGGGTTCCTGCTAAAGACATCCTGGACCCTGACCTCATTCGTCAGTTCAGGGCCCTCCACCCTGAGAGAGCTGGTAGGAACGTCAGGAGCCATTCCTAGGGGGGGGGATTCTGTCAGGATTTGGCCAGGGTTGTTCCGGGTTTTGGTCACTAGATGCCCCCATTGTGCTTTTTGACCTTATGTTTTTTCCCTTGTTCCCCATTATTATTTGCACCTGTGCCTCGTTTCCCCTGATTGTATTTAAACCCTTAGTTTCCCTCAGTTCTGTGCTCTGTGTTTGTATGTTAGCACCCAGCCCTAGTGTTCTGTGTATTCTTGTCGATTCCGGTGGATGCTCTTGTGGAATTCTGTTTTTGTTTTTGAGTATCTCTTGAGGCTTTTTTGTGCTATTCCTACCACCTTTTGGATTTGCCATTTTTGTATTGAAGGACTTCTCCTTTTTACTTTATTAATTACACCGTCTTAAGTACTGCTGTGTCTGCCTCATCTTCTGGGTTCTGCTGACTATTCGTGGCTCAGTTGGTTAAGTGACTGTTTCTCACTCCGGAGACCCAGGTTCGTAACCGGGTCCTGACAAAGCGATTCCCAAATATTCCATTACAAAGCCATCACCTACAGAGAGATGAACCTGGAGAAGAATCCCCTAAGAAAGCTGGTCCTGGGGCTCTGTTCACAAACACACCCTACAGAGCCCCAGGACAGCAGAACAATTAGACACAACCAAATAATGAGAAAACAAAAATGTAATTACTTGACACATTGGAAAGAATTCACAAAAGAACAGAGAAAACTAGAATGCTATTTGGCACTAAACAGAGAGTACACAGTGGCAGAATACCTGACCACTGTGACTGACCCAAACTTAAGGAAAGCTTTGATTATGTACAGACTCAGTGAGCATAGCCTTGCTATTGAGAAAGGCCGCCGTAGGCAGACATGGCTCTCAAGAGAAGACAGGCTATGTGCTCACTGCCCACAAAAAGAGGTGGAAACTGAGCTGCACTTCCTAACCTCCTGCCCAATGTATGACCATATTAGAGACACATATTTCTCTCAAATTACACAGATCCACAAAGAATTCGAAAACAAATCCAATTTTAAAAAACTCCTATATCTACTGGGTGAAATATCACAGTGTGCCATCACAGCAGCAAGATTTGTGACCTGTTGCCACAAAAAAAGGGCAACCAGTGAAGAACAAACACCATTGTAAATACAACCCATATTTATGCTTATTTATTTTCCCTTGTGTACCCTTACCATCTGTACATCGTGTGACGTAATATTTGTAATGTCTTTATTCTTTTGAAACTTCTGTATGTGTAATGTTTACTGTACATTTGTATTGTTTATTTCACTTTTGTATTTTATCTACCTCACTTGCATTGGCAATGTTAACACGTTTCCCATGCCAATAAAGCCCCTTGAATAGAATTGAATTGAATTGAGAGAGAGAGAGAGAGAGAGAGAGAGAAGCGAAAGAGAGAGTGAGAGAGAGATAGAGAGAGCGAGAGAGAGAGAGAGGGAGATGGAGAGAGAGAAAGGGTGGTATAGAGAGAGGGACAGAGAGAGATGGGGAGCTATAGTTAGAGGCCTAAGCCGTAGCCAACAAAAGACAGACTGAGTGAGCAGAGAAGTAGAGGAGCCAAGGGGGTGGAGCACAGGGAGGATTTGGGTCACAAAACGCCACAAGGGAAGGCTGAGGGAGGGTGTGTGTGTTTGTGTGTGTGCGTGTGTGCGTGTGTGCGTGTGTGTGTGTGTGTGCGTGCGTGCGTGTGTGTGTGTGTGAGTCTGTGCGTGCGTGCGTGCGTGTGTGTGTGTGTGTGTGTGCGTGTGTGCGTGTGTGTGTGTGTGAGTCTGTGCGTGCGTGCGTGTCTGTGTGTGTGTGTGTGTGTGTGTGTGTGTGTGTGTGTGTGTGTGTGTGTGCGTGCGTGCGTGCGTGTGTGTGTGAGTCTGTGCGTGCGTGCGTGCGTGTGTGTGTGTGTGTGCGTGTGTGCGTGTGTGTGTGTGTGAGTCTGTGCGTCCGTGCGTGTCTGTGTGTGTGTGTGTGTGTGTGTGTGTGTGTGTGTGTGTGTGTGTGTGTGTGTGTGCGTGCGTGTCAGTGTGTGTGTGAGTCTGTGCGTGCGTGCGTGTCTGTGTGTCTGTGTCTGTGTGTGTGTGTGTGTGTGTGTGTGTGTGTGTGTGTGTGTGTGTGTGTGTGTGTGTGTGTGTGTGTGTGTGTGTGTGTGTGCGTGCGTGCGTGCGTGTGTGTGTGTGAGTCTGTGCGTGTGTGCATTCAGGGCAGCCACAGTAGGAGGAAGACTGGAGACAGGGCAGCATTTTGTGTTTGAAACTGATTATAAGCTTGACGTATTTCAAAGTATCTAAGACTTAATGTTTGGCAAGTCGACTGAAACTCTGAGGAATAAATTCATTTAAATTAAGATAAGTGAGGAGGAACACACACACACACACACACACACACACACACACACACACACACACACACACACACACACACACACACACACACACACACACACACACACACACACACACACACACACACACACAGAGAGACCTCTATGCTCCTGATGTCAGCTCTAATTTCTCCAGAACCTGTAATTGCTATTGTAGCCTTGGGGGTCACAACCAAAGCCTCGACTGAACTTTTCAGTGTCAGATGCACGACCGTCACCCTGCATGTACCAACATCTGTGAGTACTGCTTGGGTTTGGGCTAATGCTTTAATTGGTTCGAGGAACAGAGAGAGAGCAAGTCAAATTGCTTTGCTGTCCCAGAGGCTTTCAGCCCTAATGAGATCTGCTCCCCTCTCTGCATCAGCAGGGCCCTGACCCGTGTCTCATCTACTCTATGGCACCATGCTGCAGGAGATCTACATGCCAACAATGGAAGGAACACAAAGGTTAATGAGGTGAGAGGTAAATGATTGTGTCACACTGTGTAGAAGGTAGGTGGGATGTGTGTTTCTATGACGTGGACACAAATGATAGAACAACAGACTGACACCCATGTGTCATGCAGCCATGCACACGCACACACAGACACACGTTATTTATACATGCAAGAACGGCCATAAACGTCCACACATACAGTTAGAACGAGGATGGAAAGGGCGGAAATCTATAGGGGCCGTTCCCCCTCAAGAAGCACAGGAAAGAAGATTGACACCCACCATGTCAGATTGTTCTGAAATAGTTTCTGTAGTTAGATACAGATGGGATTAGCATTCCTGAAACATTATCTGGTTGAAATATAATAGGATCTCTGAGAAATTAGGACCAAGACAAGTCTATTTCAGCACATATTGTTGTTGTTGGAGAAAGATTCAATGTTTTATTTTCACTCGGCATGAGGTTACCATTGGAGCAGAATGTAGGTTATTGTGTCCAGTTTATTCGTAATCTGCAGGATCCTCGAGGGGAGAGAAAGGTACAATATATAAAATCGATTTAGCCTCATATGGCTCCAAGAGGACAAGGCCATCTATATTACAACAGAGCCTGAGGGGGCAGAGAAGGGAATCTCTCACGATCGAGAACATCTCTGAGCAAGACAGGCCATTGTGTCACATGTCTTATCAATGGAGTGGGATATCAATTCAATTCCATTTCATTTAAATTAAGGGTTTAATTGGCATGGGAAACATATGTTAACATTGCCAAAGCAAGTGATATCGATAATAAACAAAAGTTAAGTAAACATAAAACATTTACAGTAAACATTACACTCACAAATGTTCCAAATGAATAAAGACAATTCAAATGTCATATTATGTGCAAATAGTTATAGTACAAAAGGGAAAATTAATCAACATAAATATAGGTTGTATTTACAATGGTGTTTGTTCTTCACTGGTTGACCTTTACAAGTGGCAACAGGTCACAAATCTTGCTGCTGTGATGGCACACTGTGGTATTTTACCCAATAGAAATGGGAGTTGATCAAAATTGGGTTTGTTTTCGAATTCTTTGTGGATCTGTGTAATCTGAGGGAAATATGTCTCTAATATGGTTATACATTTGGCAGGAGGTTAGGAAGTGCAGCTCAGTTTCCACCTCATTTTGTGGGCAGTGAGCACATAGCCTGTCTTCTCTTGAGAGCCAGGTCGGACTACGGCGGCCTTTCTCAATAGCAAGGCTATGCTCACTGAGTCTGTACATAGTCAAAGCTTTCCTTAAGTTTGGGTCAATCACAGCGGTCAGGTATTCTGCCACTGTGTACTCTCTGTTTAGGGCCAAATAGAATTCTAGTTTGCTCTGTTTTTTTGGTAATTCTTTCCAATGTGTCAAGTAATTATCTTTTTGTTTTCTCATGATTTGGTTTGGTCAAATTGTGTTGTATCTCTCACTATCTTTAGTATATCTGTTTAATAAGATAAACAAGGTCCTTTTGAAGAATCTTAACAAAATACTCCCAGGACCCTAGATGGCCATCCATCTACTCACGTATATTTTCTTTCTTTTCTCACCCTTTCTTTTCTCTTCTTTCTGTTGTAATGAATAAAGGGATGAAGTGTGTGACGGCCCTGAAGAGAAAATCACCTCAGGTGATACGAATCTAATTTCATTTGTTCATTCCAATTTGAGGATCCATAGTCACAGGCGACCACGGGTGAAGGACATCTTTTCAGTTTCATTCTCTCGATACATTATTTTCTCCTCCTCTTTTTTTCTTCTCGCATTCATTAAGTCTGGAAAGCTGAGGAAGGAGGGCCTTAGCTGTGGGATGGGTCCCAGAAATGGAACGCCAAGTGGTTTTGGAATCTCATTTAAAATCAAATGTATTGTTTATAGTTTTAAGAGGATACAAAATAGCATATGACTAACAGTTGAAGGTAATTTCCTTTGGACTTAAACAAAAAAAGTAATCGTTCCATTGAGGTCTCTGAATAGACAGTGTGGATGAAAATGTTCGAGCTGTCTGGGAAATTGTTTCATTTTGAGTAGTCTGGGCAGGTGTTTTCTGTCCTGACAGTAAAACCCAATAGCAGGAGAACCTTACTTATATTCTGAGTTGTTCCATGTCTAACCATGACACCAATCACCTCTGATTGTTCTGAAATGTATTCTATAGTTAGAAATGGGTAAGATTGGGATTCCTGAAATACTTTGCTGAAATTATATTTGAGCCCTATTTGAGCCCTATTTGAGCCCTATTTATTTGAGAAATAAAACATGTTTTGGAAGTGGGGGGGGGGGGTTAATCAGATTTAATATTGCAAGTAGATTGTGGCTCCTGTCACAATCAATGTGCATTGTCATTGTCTGCATTATTTCCAATCCCCATTATATATATATTTGTATAGATATATATATTTTATTATTATTTATATATATATGTGTAGTTCCAGTCAATATTTGGACATTCAAGGGTTTTTCTTTATTTTACTATTTTCTAATAATATGAAATAACACATATGGAATCATACTGTAACGAAAAAAAGTGTTAAAAAGTGTTAAACAAATCAAAATATATTTTAGATGTTAGATTCTACATTGTAGCCTCCCTTTGCCTTGATGACAGCTTTTTAAACCCTTAGCATTCTCTCAACCAGCTTCACCTGGAAACCTTTCCAATAGTTTTAATGGAGTTCCCACATATGCTGAGCACTTGTTGCCTGCTTTTCCTCCACTCTGCAGTCCAACTCATCCCAAACCATTTCAAATTTGGTTTAGGTTAGATTATTGTGGAGGTCAGATCATCTGATGCAGCACTCCATCACTCTCCCTCTTGTTCAAATAGCCCTTACACAGCCTGGAGGTGTGTAGGGTCATTGTCCTGTTGAAAAACAAGTGATAGTCCTAATATGCACAAACCAGGTGGGATGGAGTGTCGCTGCAGATAGCTGGTTAAATGTGTGCCTTGAATTCTAAATAAGTCACCAACAGTGTCACCAGCAAAGCACTCCCACACCATCACACTTCCTACTCCATGCTTCATGGTGGGAACTACACATGCAGAGATCATCCATTCACCTACTCTGCGTCTCACAAAGACACGGTGGTTATAACCAAAAATCTCAACTTTGAACTCATCAGACCAAAGGCCAAATTTCCACCAATCTAATGTCCGTTGCTCATGTTTCTTGGAACAAGCAAGTCTCTTCTTATTTTTGGTTTCTTTAGTAGTGGTTTCTTTGCAGCAATTAGACCATGAAGGCCTGATTCACGCAGTCTCCTCTGAACAGTTGATGTTGAGATGTGTCTGTTACAATTTCTGAGGCTGGTAATTCTAATGAACTTATCGTCCTCAGCAGAGGTACCTCTGGGTCTTCCTTTCCTGTGTCGGTCCTCATGAGAGCTAGTTTCATCATAGCGCTTGATGGTTTTTGCGACTGCACTTGAAGAAACTTTCAAAGTTCTTGAAATGTTCAGAATTGACTGACCTTCATTTCTTAAAGAAACACTAATTTCTATTTGCTTTTTTGAGCATTTCTTCCCATAATATGGACTTGGTCTTTTACCAAATAGGGCTATATTCTGTATTCCATCTCTACCTTGTCACAACACAACTGATTGGCTCAAAAATTTAAGAAGGAGAGGAATGGCCTCCTGAGTGGTGCAGTGGTCTAAGGCACTGTGCCACTAGAGATTCTGGGTCGAGTCCAGGCTCTGTCACAGCCGGCCGTGACTGGGAGACCCATGGGGCGGTGCACAATTGGCCCAGCGTCGTCCGGGTTAGGGGAGGGTTTGGCCGGCAGGGATGTCCTTGTTCCATTGCGCATTAGCGAATCCTGTGGCGGGCCGGGCGCGGTGCATGATGACATGGTCGCCAGGTGCACAGTGTTTCCTCTGACCCATTGGTGCAGATGGCGTCCAGGTTAAGAGGGCATTGTGTCAGGAAGCAGTGCAGCTTGGTTGGATTGTGTTATATACATACAATATATCAACTGTATATATATATATATATATATACAGTTGAAGTCGGAAGTTTACATACACCTAAGCCAAATACATTGTCACGACTTCCGCCGAAGTTGGTCCCTCTCCTTGTTCGGGCGACGTTCGGTGGTCAACGTCCACGGCCTTCTAGCCATCGCCAATCCACTTTTCATTTTTCATTTGTTTTGTCTTTGTTTCACACACCTGGTTTCTATTCCCCAATTACATGTTCATTATTTAACCCTCTGTCTTCCCCATGGGTTTTGTGCGTAATTGTTTTATGTATGTTCAGTCCGTTATTGTGGGCTCGGTATTATGACGTTATTGGAATATTTGAGTAAAGTTACTTGTGTTACTCATCTCTGTGGTCCTGCGCCTGACTCCTCTGCACCAGCTACACCCAGATCACTACATACATTTAAACTCAGTTTTTCACAATTCCTGACATTTTTAATCCTTGTAAAATTCTCTGTCCTAGGTCAGTTAGGATCACCACTTAATTTTAAGAATGTGAAATGTCAGAATAATAGTAGAGAGAATGATTTATTTCAGCTTTAATTTCATTCATCACATTCCCAGTGGGTCATAAGTGTACATACACTCAATTAGTATTTGGTAGCATTGCCTTTAAATTGTTGAACTTGGGTCAAACGTTTCCGGTAGCCTTCCACAAGCTTCCCCCAATAAGTTGGGTGAATTTTGGCCCAGTCCTTCTGACAGAGCTGGTGTAAATGAGTCAAGTTTGTAGGCCTCCTTGCTCGCACATGTTTTTTTTCAGTTGTGCCCACAAATTGTCTATAGGATTGAGGTCAGGGCTTTGTGATGGCCACTCCAATACCTTGACTTTGTTGTCCTTAAGCCATTTTGCCACAACTTTGGAAGAATGTTTGGGGTCATTGTTCAGTTGGAAGACCCATTTGCGAACAAGCATTAACTTCCTAAGTGATGTCTTGAGATGTTGCTTCAATATAGCCATATAATTTTCCTTCCAGATGATAGACTTGTAAAGATCTTGGCTGATGTATTTGGATTTTCCCATGATGTCAAGCAAAGAGGCACTGTTTGAAGGTAGGCCTTGAAATACATCCACAGGTACACCTCCAATTGACTCAAATGATGTCAATTAGCCTATCAGAAGCTTCTAAAGCCATGACATAATTTTCTGGAATTTTCCAAGCTGTTTAAAGGCACAGTCAACTTAGTGTATGGACATTTAGTGGAAGTAGCTTAGTGGAAGTAGCTTAGTGGAAGTAGTTTAGTGGAAGTAGCTCAGTGGAAGTAGCTTACTGGAAGTAGTTTAGTGGAAGTAGTTTAGTGGAAGTAGCTGAGTGGAAGTAGTTTAGTGGAAGTAGTTTAGTGGAAGAAGCTCAGTGGAAGTAGCTCAGTGGAAGTAGCTCAGTGGAAGTAGTTTAGTGGAAGTAGTTTAGTGGAAGTAGCTCATTGGAAGTAGTTTAGTGGAAGTAGTTTAGAGGAAGTAGTTTAGTGGAAGTCGCTCAGTGGAAGCAGCACAGTGGAAGTAGTTTAGTGGAAGAAGCTCAGTGGAAGTAGCTCAGTGGAAGTAGTTTAGTGGAAGTAGTTTTATGGAAGTAGCTCATTGGAAGTAGTTTAGTGGAAGTAGTTTAGAGGAAGTAGTTTAGTGGAAGTCGCTCAGTGGAAGCAGCACAGTGGAAGTAGTTTAGTGGAAGTAGCTCAGTGAAAGTAGTTTAGTGGAAGTAGTTTAGTGGAAGTAGTTTAGTGGAAGTAGCTCAGTGGAAGTAGTTTAGTGGAAGTAGTTTAGTGGAAGTAGCTTAGTGGAAGTAGCTTAGTGGAAGTAGCTTAGTGGAAGTAGTTTAGTGGAAGTAGCTCAGTGGAAGTAGCTCAGTGGAAGTAGTTTAGTGGAAGTAGCTCAGTGGAATTAGCTTAGTGGAAGTAGTTTAGTGGAAGTAGTTTAGTGGAAGTAGCTCAGTGGAAGTAGTTTAGTGGAAGTAGCTCAGTGGAAGTAGCTCAGTGGAAGTAGCTCAGTGGAAGTAGCTCAGTGGAAGTAGTTTAGTGGAAGTAGTTTAGTGGAAGAAGTTTAGTGGACATAGCTCAGTGGAAGTAGTTTAGTGGAAGTAGCTCAGTGGAAGTAGTTTAGTGGAGGTAGTTTAGTGGAAGTAGCTCAGTGGAAGTAGTTTAGTGGAAGTAGTTTAGTGGAAGTAGCTTAGTGGAAGTAGCTTAGTGGAAGTAGCTTAGTGGAAGTAGCTTAGTGGCAGTAGTTTAGTGGAAGTAGTTTAGTGGAAGTAGCTCAGTGGAAGTAGTTTAGTGGAAGTAGTTTAGTGGAAGTAGCTCAGTGAAAGTAGTTTAGTGGAAGTAGTTTAGTGGACATAGCTCAGTGGACGTAGCTCAGTGGAAGTAGCTCAGTGAAAGTAGTTTAGTGGAGGTAGTTTAGTGGAAGTAGCTCAGTGGAAGTAGTTTAGTGGAAGTAGTTTAGTGGAAGTAGCTTAGTGGAAGTAGCTTAGTGGAAGTAGCTTAGTGAAAGTAGCTCAGTGGAAGTAGTTTAGTGGAATTAGTTTAGTGGAAGTAGTTTAGTGGAAGTAGCTTAGTGGAAGTAGCTTAGTGAAAGTAGCTCAGTGGAAGTAGTTTAGTGGAAGTAGTTTAGTGGAAGTAGTTTAGTGGAATTAGCTCAGTGAGAGTAGCTTAGTTGAAGTAGTTTAGTGGAAGTAGTTTAGTGGAAGTAGTTTAGTGGAAGTAGCTTAGTGGAAGTAGTTTAGTGGAAGTAGCTTAGTGGAAGTAGTTTAGTGCCCCCCAAAATGTGTTAAATATGGGTACTTTAAAAAATCAGGTGTTAAATATGGGTACTTAAAAGAATTACGATTAAAATCCCGATCCTTTTGATTTATTTTGATCTGTTTTTGATCTGCTTTTCCATGTATGACTCTGTTATTCAATACGTTTCTATGGGCTAATAGCAGTTAGCCCATAGAAGCCCCCCCATTGTGTCTTAACGTTCCCTGAACTATTTGAGAAAACTCCCAATGCCAAATCAGTTGGAGAACATTTCTAGAACATTACCGAAATTTAAATGAAGTGTAACCATGTTTGAACTTTCAGGAAGCGTTCTGTTAAAATAATGAAATGCCAAGAAAATATGTATTTAAAGTTCCTTAAATGTGCTGAGAAAGTTCCAAAGCCGAGCAACTGTCCTGGTACCCTTCCCAGAAAGATGTGGGATGGTTGTGTGCAAAATAATCATATGCCAACATCATTCATGAAATATATGGTTATCAGCACATTTTGTGCTAGCTGGGCTTCACTTTTGTGGGTCACCACGCTAATTTTACAGGGAGAAAATGAAACACACAAACTCACAAATTCATACACACACAAATCACACGCTGGCATATAACATATTAGTCCATTGAAATGCTGGTCATGACTCACATCAACACCATTATCCCAGAAACCTTAGACCCACCCCAATTTGCATACCACCCCAATAGATCAACAGAGAATGCAATCCCTATTGCCCTCTACCCTGCCCCTTTCCACCTGGACAAAAGGAACAACTACATGAGAATGCTATTCACTAACTACAACCCTAGACCCACTCCAATTTGCATACCGCCCCAACAGATCCACAGATGATGTAATCTCTATTGCCCTCTACACTGCCCTTTTCCACCTGGACAAAAGGAACAACTACATGAGAATGCTATTCATTGACTACAACCCTAGACCCACTCCAATCTGCATACCGCCCCAAAAGATCCAAAGATGATGCAATCGCTTATGCACTCCACACTGCCCTTTCCCACCTGGACAAAAGGAACACTTAGGTAAGAATGCTTTTCATTGACTACAGCTTCAACATCATAGTGCCCCCAAAGCTCATCACTGCAACTGGATCCTGGACTTCCTGACAGACCGAACCCAGGTGGTAAGGGTAGGTAACAACACATCTGCCACGCTGATCATCAACACGGGGGCCCCTCAGGGGTACGTGCTCATTCCCCTCCTGTACTCCCTGTTCACCCATGACTGCATGACCAAGAACGACTCCAGCAACATCATTAAGTTTGTCGACGACACTAGAGTGGTAGGCCTGATCACCGATAATGTTGAGACAGCCTATAGGGCTGTAACTTATTTTGTCAATAATGGTTCTGCAACTGTATCTTATGGCAGAAAAGAGCTTCTGGATATCAGGACAGAGGTCACTCACCTCGGATTAAACAAAGAGGTTCTGGATATCAGGACAGCGATCACTCACCTCGGATTAGACAAAGAGCTTCTAGATATCAGGACAGTGATCACTCACCTCGGATTAGACAAAGAGCTTCTAGATATCAGGACAGCGATCACTCACCTCGGACTAGACAAAGAGCTTCTGGATATCAGGACAGCGATCACTCACCTCGTATTAGACTAAGATTTTTTCAACAACAAGCATGACTCACATGATATTCTCCAAACACCCGGCAGGGCCGACATCCCAGTTATTCTCAAGAGGAAGCGACGCAGGAACAGAGGACGAAGAGCCGGATGCCTCATGAGGACCCACAGAAGACAACCAGGAAAGCTGCCGTTACCGTCAATATTTCTCACCAACGTGCAATCATTGGACAATAAATTAGACGAGGTATGATCACGAATATCCTACCAACGGGACCTCAAAAACTGTAATATCCTATGTTTCACAGAATCGTGGCTGAACGATGACATGGATATTCAGTTAGCGGGATATACGCTGCACCGCCAGGATAGAACAGCACACTCAATTAAGACGAGTGGGGCGGGTCTGTGCATATTTGTAAACAACAGCTGGTGCACGAAATCTAAGGAAGTCTCTAGATTTTGCTCGCCTGAAGTAGAGTATATTTACGACCCAAGACCCACTCCAATTTGCACACCGCACAAACAGATCCACAGATGATGCAATCTCCTTTCCCACCTGGACAAAAGGAACACCTATGTGAAAATGCTATCCATTGACTACAGCTCAGCGTTCAACACCATAGTACCCTCAAAGCTCATCACTTAGCTAAGGAACCTGGGATTATTAAACACCTCCATCTGCAACTGGATCCTGGACTTCCTGAAGGGCCACCCCCAGGTGGAGAGGGTAGGTGGCAACACATCTGCCACACTGATCCTCAACACTGGCGCTCCCCAGGGGTATGTGCTCAGTCCTCTCCTGTACTCCCTATTCACCACGACTGCATGGTGGGGCACGACTCCAACAACATCATTAAGTTTGCAGACAACACAACAGTAGTAGGCCTGATCACCGACAACGACTAGACAGCCTATAGGGAGGAGGTCAGAGACCTGGCAGGGTGGTGCCAGAATAACTACCTATCCCTCAATGTAACAAAGACGAAGGAGATGATTGTGGACTACAGGAAAAGGAGCACCGAGCACGCCCCCATTCTCATCGACGGGGCTGTAGTGGAACAGGTTGAGAGCTTCAAGTTCCTTGGTGTCCACATCCACAACAAACTAGAATGGTTCAAACACACCAAGACAGTTGTGAAGAGGGCACGACAAAGCCTATTCCCCCTCAGGAAACTAAAAGATTTGGCATGGGTCCTGAGATCCTCAAAAGGTTCTACAGCTGCAACATCGAGAGCATCATGACCTAATTTATCACTGCTTGGTACGGTAATTGCCTGGCCTCCTACCTCAAGGCACTTCAGAGGGTAGTGCGTACGGCCCAGTACATCACTGGGGCAAAGCTGCCAGCCACCCAGGACCTCTACACCAGGCGGTGTCAGCGGAAGGCCCTAAAAGTTGTCAAAGATCCCAGCCACCCAGTCATAGACTGTTCTCTCTACTACCGCATGGCAAGCGGTAACGGAGTGCCAAGTCTAGGACAAAAAGGCTTCTCAACAGTTTTTACCCCCAAGCCATAAGACTCCTGAACAGGTAACCAAATGGTTACCCGGACTATTTGCATTGTGTGCCCCCCCAACCCCTCTTTTACGCTTCTGCTAATCTCTGTTTATCATATATGCATTTTCACTTTAACTATACATTCATGTACACACTACCTCAATTGGCCCGACCAAGCAGTGCTCCCGCACATTGGCTCACCGGGCTATCTGCATTGTGTCCCATCACCCACCAACCCCTATTTTTACACTACTGCTACTCTCTTTAACCATACCTACATGTACATACTACTTCAGTGGGCCTGACTAGCCGGTGTCTGAATATAGCCTTGCTACTGTTATTTCAAATGTCTTTTTCCTGTTGTTTTATTTATTTACTTACCCCCCCCCCCACACACACACACACACACACACACACACACACACACACACACATACCTTTTTTCTCTCGCTATTGGTTAGAGCCTGTAAGTAAGCATTTCACCTGTTGGATTCGGCGCACGTGACAAATGAACTTTGATTTGATTTGAGGGAGAATGTCAGAGACCTGGCAGTGTGGTGCAAGGAAAACAACCTATACCTCAACATTATCAAGGCATAGGAGATGATTGTGGACTACAGGAAAAGGACGACCGAGCACGCCCCCTTCTCATCAATGGGATTGAGAGTTTCAAGTTCCTTGGTGTCCAACGAACTATCATGGTCCAAACAAACCAAGACAGTCATGAAGAGGGCAAAACAACACCCATTTCCCCTAACGACACTGAAAAGATTTGGCATGGGTCCTCAGATTCTCAAAAAGTTCTACAAATATACCATCTAGAGCATCCTGTCTGGTTGCATCACCACCTGTTATGGCAACTGCTCGGCCACCGAACCGCAAGGCACTACAGAGGATAGTGCGTACGACTCAGTACATCACTGGGACCAAGCTTCCTGCCATTCAGAACCTCTGTACTAGGCAGTGTCAGAGGACGGCCCTAAAAATGTACAAAAACTCCAGCCACCCTAGTCATAGACTGTTCTCTCTGCTACCTTCAACTCGACTAACCTCGGCTAACCTGTACCTCAACTTGACCAACCTGTGCCCCTGCACATTGACTCTGTACCACTACCCTCTGCAGGCAGGGAGCCTAGTGGTGAGAGCGTTGGGCCATTAACTAAAAGGTTGCTAGATCGAATCCCTGAGCTGACCAACTGTTCCTAGGCCATCATTGTAAATAAGAATTTGTTCATAACTGACTTGCCTAGTTAAATAAATATAGCCTTGTTATTTTATTGTTGCTCTTTAATTATTTGTTATTTTTCAATTTTTTTACTTTAGTTCATTTTAGTAAATAGTTTATTAACTGCTATTTTTCTTAAAACTACATTGTTGGATAAGGGCTTTTGAGTAAGCATTTCACTGTTGTATTCAGCGCATGTGACAAATACATTTGACAAACACACACGGAGACATTACTGTATAATTGGAAATGTGGAGGTGTTTGATTGAAATGATGTCAATGTCAATTAGCCTATCAGAAGCTTCTAAAGCCATGACATAATTTTCTGGAATTTTCCAAGCTGTTTAAAGGCACAGTCAACTTAGTGTATGGACATTTAGTGGAAGTAGCTTAGTGGAAGTAGCTTAGTGGAAGTAGTTTAGTGGAAGTAGCTCAGTGGAAGTAGCTTACTGGAAGTAGTTTAGTGGAAGTAGTTTAGTGGAAGTAGCTGAGTGGAAGTAGTTTAGTGGAAGTAGTTTAGTGGAAGAAGCTCATTGGAAGTAGCTCAGTGGAAGTAGCTCAGTGGAAGTAGTTTAGTGGAAGTAGTTTAGTGGAAGTAGCTCATTGGAAGTAGTTTAGTGGAAGTAGTTTAGAGGAAGTAGTTTAGTGGAAGTCGCTCAGTGGAAGCAGCACAGTGGAAGTAGTTTAGTGGAAGAAGCTCAGTGGAAGTAGCTCAGTGGAAGTAGTTTAGTGGAAGTAGTTTTATGGAAGTAGCTCATTGGAAGTAGTTTAGTGGAAGTAGTTTAGAGGAAGTAGTTTAGTGGAAGTCGCTCAGTGGAAGCAGCACAGTGGAAGTAGTTTAGTGGAAGTAGCTCAGTGAAAGTAGTTTAGTGGAAGTAGTTTAGTGGAAGTAGTTTAGTGGAAGTAGCTCAGTGGAAGTAGTTTAGTGGAAGTAGTTTAGTGGAAGTAGCTTAGTGGAAGTAGCTTAGTGGAAGTAGCTTAGTGGAAGTAGTTTAGTGGAAGTAGCTCAGTGGAAGTAGCTCAGTGGAAGTAGTTTAGTGGAAGTAGCTCAGTGGAATTAGCTTAGTGGAAGTAGTTTAGTGGAAGTAGTTTAGTGGAAGTAGCTCAGTGGAAGTAGTTTAGTGGAAGTAGCTCAGTGGAAGTAGCTCAGTGGAAGTAGCTCAGTGGAAGTAGCTCAGTGGAAGTAGTTTAGTGGAAGTAGTTTAGTGGAAGAAGTTTAGTGGACATAGCTCAGTGGAAGTAGTTTAGTGGAAGTAGCTCAGTGGAAGTAGTTTAGTGGAGGTAGTTTAGTGGAAGTAGCTCAGTGGAAGTAGTTTAGTGGAAGTAGTTTAGTGGAAGTAGCTTAGTGGAAGTAGCTTAGTGGAAGTAGCTTAGTGGAAGTAGCTTAGTGGCAGTAGTTTAGTGGAAGTAGTTTAGTGGAAGTAGCTCAGTGGAAGTAGTTTAGTGGAAGTAGTTTAGTGGAAGTAGCTCAGTGAAAGTAGTTTAGTGGAAGTAGTTTAGTGGACATAGCTCAGTGGACGTAGCTCAGTGGAAGTAGCTCAGTGAAAGTAGTTTAGTGGAGGTAGTTTAGTGGAAGTAGCTCAGTGGAAGTAGTTTAGTGGAAGTAGTTTAGTGGAAGTAGCTTAGTGGAAGTAGCTTAGTGGAAGTAGCTTAGTGAAAGTAGCTCAGTGGAAGTAGTTTAGTGGAATTAGTTTAGTGGAAGTAGTTTAGTGGAAGTAGCTTAGTGGAAGTAGCTTAGTGAAAGTAGCTCAGTGGAAGTAGTTTAGTGGAAGTAGTTTAGTGGAAGTAGTTTAGTGGAATTAGCTCAGTGAGAGTAGCTTAGTTGAAGTAGTTTAGTGGAAGTAGTTTAGTGGAAGTAGTTTAGTGGAAGTAGCTTAGTGGAAGTAGTTTAGTGGAAGTAGCTTAGTGGAAGTAGTTTAGTGCCCCCCAAAATGTGTTAAATATGGGTACTTTAAAAAATCAGGTGTTAAATATGGGTACTTAAAAGAATTACGATTAAAATCCCGATCCTTTTGATTTATTTTGATCTGTTTTTGATCTGCTTTTCCATGTATGACTCTGTTATTCAATACGTTTCTATGGGCTAATAGCAGTTAGCCCATAGAAGCCCCCCCATTGTGTCTTAACGTTCCCTGAACTATTTGAGAAAACTCCCAATGCCAAATCAGTTGGAGAACATTTCTAGAACATTACCGAAATTTAAATGAAGTGTAACCATGTTTGAACTTTCAGGAAGCGTTCTGTTAAAATAATGAAATGCCAAGAAAATATGTATTTAAAGTTCCTTAAATGTGCTGAGAAAGTTCCAAAGCCGAGCAACTGTCCTGGTACCCTTCCCAGAAAGATGTGGGATGGTTGTGTGCAAAATAATCATATGCCAACATCATTCATGAAATATATGGTTATCAGCACATTTTGTGCTAGCTGGGCTTCACTTTTGTGGGTCACCACGCTAATTTTACAGGGAGAAAATGAAACACACAAACTCACAAATTCATACACACACAAATCACACGCTGGCATATAACATATTAGTCCATTGAAATGCTGGTCATGACTCACATCAACACCATTATCCCAGAAACCTTAGACCCACCCCAATTTGCATACCACCCCAATAGATCAACAGAGAATGCAATCCCTATTGCCCTCTACCCTGCCCCTTTCCACCTGGACAAAAGGAACAACTACATGAGAATGCTATTCACTAACTACAACCCTAGACCCACTCCAATTTGCATACCGCCCCAACAGATCCACAGATGATGTAATCTCTATTGCCCTCTACACTGCCCTTTTCCACCTGGACAAAAGGAACAACTACATGAGAATGCTATTCATTGACTACAACCCTAGACCCACTCCAATCTGCATACCGCCCCAAAAGATCCAAAGATGATGCAATCGCTTATGCACTCCACACTGCCCTTTCCCACCTGGACAAAAGGAACACTTAGGTAAGAATGCTTTTCATTGACTACAGCTTCAACATCATAGTGCCCCCAAAGCTCATCACTGCAACTGGATCCTGGACTTCCTGACAGACCGAACCCAGGTGGTAAGGGTAGGTAACAACACATCTGCCACGCTGATCATCAACACGGGGGCCCCTCAGGGGTACGTGCTCATTCCCCTCCTGTACTCCCTGTTCACCCATGACTGCATGACCAAGAACGACTCCAGCAACATCATTAAGTTTGTCGACGACACTAGAGTGGTAGGCCTGATCACCGATAATGTTGAGACAGCCTATAGGGCTGTAACTTATTTTGTCAATAATGGTTCTGCAACTGTATCTTATGGCAGAAAAGAGCTTCTGGATATCAGGACAGAGGTCACTCACCTCGGATTAAACAAAGAGGTTCTGGATATCAGGACAGCGATCACTCACCTCGGATTAGACAAAGAGCTTCTAGATATCAGGACAGTGATCACTCACCTCGGATTAGACAAAGAGCTTCTAGATATCAGGACAGCGATCACTCACCTCGGACTAGACAAAGAGCTTCTGGATATCAGGACAGCGATCACTCACCTCGTATTAGACTAAGATTTTTTCAACAACAAGCATGACTCACATGATATTCTCCAAACACCCGGCAGGGCCGACATCCCAGTTATTCTCAAGAGGAAGCGACGCAGGAACAGAGGACGAAGAGCCGGATGCCTCATGAGGACCCACAGAAGACAACCAGGAAAGCTGCCGTTACCGTCAATATTTCTCACCAACGTGCAATCATTGGACAATAAATTAGACGAGGTATGATCACGAATATCCTACCAACGGGACCTCAAAAACTGTAATATCCTATGTTTCACAGAATCGTGGCTGAACGATGACATGGATATTCAGTTAGCGGGATATACGCTGCACCGCCAGGATAGAACAGCACACTCAATTAAGACGAGTGGGGCGGGTCTGTGCATATTTGTAAACAACAGCTGGTGCACGAAATCTAAGGAAGTCTCTAGATTTTGCTCGCCTGAAGTAGAGTATATTTACGACCCAAGACCCACTCCAATTTGCACACCGCACAAACAGATCCACAGATGATGCAATCTCCTTTCCCACCTGGACAAAAGGAACACCTATGTGAAAATGCTATCCATTGACTACAGCTCAGCGTTCAACACCATAGTACCCTCAAAGCTCATCACTTAGCTAAGGAACCTGGGATTATTAAACACCTCCATCTGCAACTGGATCCTGGACTTCCTGAAGGGCCACCCCCAGGTGGAGAGGGTAGGTGGCAACACATCTGCCACACTGATCCTCAACACTGGCGCTCCCCAGGGGTATGTGCTCAGTCCTCTCCTGTACTCCCTATTCACCACGACTGCATGGTGGGGCACGACTCCAACAACATCATTAAGTTTGCAGACAACACAACAGTAGTAGGCCTGATCACCGACAACGACTAGACAGCCTATAGGGAGGAGGTCAGAGACCTGGCAGGGTGGTGCCAGAATAACTACCTATCCCTCAATGTAACAAAGACGAAGGAGATGATTGTGGACTACAGGAAAAGGAGCACCGAGCACGCCCCCATTCTCATCGACGGGGCTGTAGTGGAACAGGTTGAGAGCTTCAAGTTCCTTGGTGTCCACATCCACAACAAACTAGAATGGTTCAAACACACCAAGACAGTTGTGAAGAGGGCACGACAAAGCCTATTCCCCCTCAGGAAACTAAAAGATTTGGCATGGGTCCTGAGATCCTCAAAAGGTTCTACAGCTGCAACATCGAGAGCATCATGACCTAATTTATCACTGCTTGGTACGGTAATTGCCTGGCCTCCTACCTCAAGGCACTTCAGAGGGTAGTGCGTACGGCCCAGTACATCACTGGGGCAAAGCTGCCAGCCACCCAGGACCTCTACACCAGGCGGTGTCAGCGGAAGGCCCTAAAAGTTGTCAAAGATCCCAGCCACCCAGTCATAGACTGTTCTCTCTACTACCGCATGGCAAGCGGTAACGGAGTGCCAAGTCTAGGACAAAAAGGCTTCTCAACAGTTTTTACCCCCAAGCCATAAGACTCCTGAACAGGTAACCAAATGGTTACCCGGACTATTTGCATTGTGTGCCCCCCCAACCCCTCTTTTACGCTTCTGCTAATCTCTGTTTATCATATATGCATTTTCACTTTAACTATACATTCATGTACACACTACCTCAATTGGCCCGACCAAGCAGTGCTCCCGCACATTGGCTCACCGGGCTATCTGCATTGTGTCCCATCACCCACCAACCCCTATTTTTACACTACTGCTACTCTCTTTAACCATACCTACATGTACATACTACTTCAGTGGGCCTGACTAGCCGGTGTCTGAATATAGCCTTGCTACTGTTATTTCAAATGTCTTTTTCCTGTTGTTTTATTTCTTTACTTACACCCCCCCCCCCACACACACACACACACACACACACACACACACACACACACACACATACCTTTTTTCTCTCGCTATTGGTTAGAGCCTGTAAGTAAGCATTTCACCTGTTGGATTCGGCGCACGTGACAAATGAACTTTGATTTGATTTGAGGGAGAATGTCAGAGACCTGGCAGTGTGGTGCAAGGAAAACAACCTATACCTCAACATTATCAAGGCATAGGAGATGATTGTGGACTACAGGAAAAGGACGACCGAGCACGCCCCCTTCTCATCAATGGGATTGAGAGTTTCAAGTTCCTTGGTGTCCAACGAACTATCATGGTCCAAACAAACCAAGACAGTCATGAAGAGGGCAAAACAACACCCATTTCCCCTAACGACACTGAAAAGATTTGGCATGGGTCCTCAGATTCTCAAAAAGTTCTACAAATATACCATCTAGAGCATCCTGTCTGGTTGCATCACCACCTGTTATGGCAACTGCTCGGCCACCGAACCGCAAGGCACTACAGAGGATAGTGCGTACGACTCAGTACATCACTGGGACCAAGCTTCCTGCCATTCAGAACCTCTGTACTAGGCAGTGTCAGAGGACGGCCCTAAAAATGTACAAAAACTCCAGCCACCCTAGTCATAGACTGTTCTCTCTGCTACCTTCAACTCGACTAACCTCGGCTAACCTGTACCTCAACTTGACCAACCTGTGCCCCTGCACATTGACTCTGTACCACTACCCTCTGCAGGCAGGAGCCTAGTGGTGAGAGCGTTGGGCCATTAACTAAAAGGTTGCTAGATCGAATCCCTGAGCTGACCAACTGTTCCTAGGCCATCATTGTAAATAAGAATTTGTTCATAACTGACTTGCCTAGTTAAATAAATATAGCCTTGTTATTTTATTGTTGCTCTTTAATTATTTGTTATTTTTCAATTTTTTTACTTTAGTTCATTTTAGTAAATAGTTTATTAACTGCTATTTTTCTTAAAACTACATTGTTGGATAAGGGCTTTTGAGTAAGCATTTCACTGTTGTATTCAGCGCATGTGACAAATACATTTGACAAACACACACGGAGACATTACTGTATAATTGGAAATGTGGAGGTGTTTGATTGAAATTAGCGGTGTGCCTAATGATTTCATTGTGTGGAGTCGATGGAGAGGAACAGGAGCAGGGAATATGTTCAGTCAGCCTGTCACTCAGAGCTGCTAGTCTTTGTTTAGGCAACCTGTTTGTGATAGGAGTGTTCAACCGCACTACACAGGGAGACGATTTGCTGGCATTAACTATTGCAGAAATAACAGCTGCACAAAAGACAAATCTAAATTATCTGTGCGGTGGATGAACAGTTCACGAAACAGGCTAGCTTTTAGTTTAATCGCTCAGGTTTAACGTAGCCCCATACCAAAGAAGACTTGCGGCTGTTTTCTCTGCCAAAGGTGCTTCAACAAAGTACTGAGTAAGGGTCTGAATATTTATGTAAATGTAATATTTCAGTTTTTTATTTTTAATAAATTAGCAAAAAAACAAAACATTTTTGCGGCGTCATTATGGGGTATTGCGTGTGGATTGATGAGGGGGAAAAAACAATCAATTGTAGAATAAGGCTGTAACCAAACAAAATCTGGAAAGAGTCAAGGGGTGTGAATACTTCCCGAAGGCACTGTAGATCAACGTTTTTTCTGTGATTGAATCAACATTATATCAGCCCCTTTTCAATGCAACAAAAATCTCAAAGAGTCAGAGCACAAAGGAGTAAAATTAGTCTTTCAATCACCTGCAAGTGAATGCGCTTATCAGATCAGTTCAGAGCGCAGAGCTGTGCGTGTGACATTTGTTGATATTCTTTGCTAAATAATGAGTTATTAGCCCTGTTATATATAAGTAAAGTTCAGCAATGGGGAGTTACTGCTTCCTACAAGAGCACAAAACGTGGAGGCTACATTTCAAGCTGTATTTGAAAAGCCAGTCAGGTAAAAAGCTTGTAATAATTAAAGGGGCATTCTTGTATTTTGATGCAGGCTTGAATATGTAAACAAGCCAATAGGTAGAGGGGTTTAGTGTCAGTGTCTAATTCTCTGCATGGTAATAATAATATGTTTTATTTGTAAAGTGGTTTATTGCATCATACAACACCATACAATGCAATGTGAAGTCACCTATTTGGCCCATGGTGTTACAGACCAAGTCAAAAATAATTAATTAATGTCAAGCCCTTCATAATGTAAAAAATATTTTAAAAGTCTCATGCAATGTAGGCCTGCATTGAACAGCACATATAGACTACTGTAGGCTATATCATATTCATATTTCATGAAAGCTATTTTTATGTGAAATTGTTATGGGATTTGCTGCATAGTTTTTTTGGTAGGCCTACCTTTTCAAATAGCCCCAATAGCCTATTTTCTACAGTCTAAAACTGTAGGTACAGCCTCAGTGTTCACTGTAAACATGCCCCGGAAGTTGCACAAAGTTCTCACAATGTTCAAGTTTCCACTCACAAAACCAAAAATTTGCTCAGTGTCCCAAAACATTTCAGGGAACATTACTTAGCAGGATAGGAAAATTGTCAACATCACGCAATTATCAAGAGTACATTCCTGGTCATCCTTACTGCCTCTGATCTGGCAGACTTACTTACGTAAACGGCCAATTTCTCAGGACCAAATGCTTAGTTTGTAAATTATGTCTCAGTGTTGGATTGTGCCTCTGGCTATCCATGAATTTTTTTGAAACAAGAAAATCGTGCCGTCTGGTTTACTTAATATAAGGAATAAAAATGATTTATACATTTACTTTTGATACTTTTCAGCAATTACATTTACTTTTGATACTTAAGTTTATTTAACACCAAATACTTTTAGACTTTTACTCAAGCAGTATTTTACTGGGTGACTTGCACTTTTGCTTGAGTCATTTTCTATTAAGCTATCTTTACTTTTACTTTTACCACTGATTGAGAAGCAGCCGATGTAATATATATATATATATATCTAGCTTATTCCACCTGTCATCTCAGATTTTGAAAATATGTTTTACAGCGAAAGCAATCCAAGCGTTTGTGTAAGTTTATCGATCGCCCGACAAAACATTATGTACACTTAGCATTAAGTAGCTTGGTCACGAAAATCAGAAAAGCAATCAAATTAATCGCTTACCTTTGATGATCTTCAGATGTTTTCACTCACGAGACTCCCAGTTACACAATAAATGTCCCTTTTGTTCCATAAAGATTATTTTTATATCCAAAATACCTCCGTTTGTTTGGCGCATTATCTTTAGAAATCCACAGGACAGTGCGGTCACGACTACGCAGACAAAAATTCCAAATAATATTCGTAATGTCCACAGAAACATGTCAAACGTTTTTTTTAATCAATCCTCAGGTTGTTTTTAAACTATATAATCGATAATATATCAAACGCAAATGTCTTTATCAGTAGGAGAGGGAAAGGCAATGGCTGTCCGAACTCTGTTGCACGAGCAAAACTCATGTGACCACCTGACGCGATGTTATCTATCTGGCTCATTTTTCAAAATAAAAGCCTCCAACTATGTTTGAAGACTGTTGACACCTTGAGGAAGCGATAGGAAAGGGAATCTGTTTGATATCCCTTTAAATGGAGCAAAGGGAGGCTATGGAACATAGAGTTTTCAAAATAGAAGCCACTTCCTGGTTTGCTTTTTCTCAGGGTTTCGCCTGCAGTATCAGTTTTGTTATACTCACAGACAATATTTTGACAGTTTTGGAAACTTTAGAGTGTTTTCTATCCTAATCTGTCAATGATATGAATATTCTAGCATCTGGTCCTGAGAAATAGGCCATTTACTTTGTGAAATATATTTTTCCAAACATAAAAATAGTGCCCCCTAGCTTCAAGAGGTTAACAAAACGCTAAGCTGTGTTTTGCAATATTGCACTTGTGATTTCATGAATATAAATATTTGTAGTAATATTATGTGAATGTGGTGCTATGCTATTCAGCGGTTGTTGATGACAATTATCCTGCTAAAGGGATGTGTAGCGTCAATAGGAGAATAAATCCAATATCATTATGTCATTCAAAAATGACCCAGTAAATTGTTCAGTGCATTTTTGGAAATACTTTTTTTATAGAATGTATGATTTAGTTCACCTACTAAAATAATACTTCCTGTCTGGATTTGATCTAACATAGCTTGAATTATATCTAAAAACAGTAGATTTGCCCCTGGTTGGATATAAAATCAAATCCAATGTTTATTTTTACACATGTAAGATAAAATTCAGCATTATTAAAAAATTGGCTTCTTGGTCCATATTCTGGGCTATAAGGGAGAATGGTGTATTCTTATTTATCAGGATGCCTACACCTCTGCACATTGTGGAAAGTTGGATTTGATTGGTCTTTACTTGTATATAATCAAAGTTAACCTTATCTGTTCCATCTATCATTGAAGAACCATGTGACACAGAATACTTATGAAGGCAGAGGGCATTCCATATAATGGGAGGATCATAGTATGAATACATAGTTATTGTATACATTACATATATAGTGTGTGGGCATGAGGGCTGAGCAGACATTTAACCAAAAAACTAAGCAAAGTACGTATTTGTACTTGAAGTTATTTAAAAACCTCAAAATAACCTTCACACTTTGTTCTTAGAGTGTTAAGAAAACGTTCAACAATAGCATAACAACAATTTCACAACATTTAGAGAATGTTCTCAGAATGTGATTTAATGACCTTCAAATAGACTATGATTTCAGTTCTCAGAATATTAACAAAACCTCCCAGGAAAACTTTCAGTGAACCAGAGTAAAACATTCTCAGAACTTCCCTGCAACCTAAAAATAAACGTTCCCAGAGCAGGTGAAATTTTCACTTCTGTTCTCAGAACGTTGACAAAGCGTTACATTTTACAGGTCAGGAAATGTATGGCTTCGTTCCCACAATCTATGTGACCAAAAACATATATTCCCACAACTTCCAAGAAACCAAATGTGCTAGCTGGGAGGCTTATGAAGACATAACTGCTCATAATGCAGGTCCTAATGTAATTTGGACTAGGAGAGAGAGAGAGAGAGAGAGAGAGAGAGAGAGATTAAGGAAAGCTTTGACTATGTACAGACTCAGTGAGCATAGCCTTGCTATTGAGAAAGGCCGCCGTAGACAGACATGGCTCTCAAGAGAAGACAGGCTATGTGCTCACTGCCCACAAAATGAGGTGGAAACTGAGCTGCACTTCCTAACCTCCTGCCCAATGTATGACCATATTAGAGAGATATATTTCCCTCAGATTACACAGATCCACAAAGAAAGTGAAAAAAGAGTAGCTGACTGTTGACTGAGAAACAGATTGTGGCTCTTGAACTGTCAGAGGAAATGGATGGTGAGGAGGACTAAGGGGAAAAGGGTTGGAGTGGCAGGAGGAATATTCCATCTCAGGTAGAGCCAGCATTCTCTCACGGTGTGCCTCATTCATTGTGAATAATACCAGTCTATCATACTTTAAAGAATTTTTATCACTGTCTATCAAAGAACAGTCCTTTATCGATCTGGCGCCACTGCCACAATCCTTCTAGAACAGTCAGAGAGAAGACACTGCACAGAAAGTCAGCTCTGACCCAGATCCAAGTCTGGAAGACATTCATCTCTCTCTCTCTCTCTCTCTCTCTCTCTCTCTCTCTCTCTCTCTCTCGCTCTCTCTCTCCCTCTCTCTCTCTTTCTCTCTCTCTATCTATCTCCCTCCATCTCCCCGTCTCTCCCCCTCTCCCCTTGTCTGTCTGTCTGTCTCTGTCTGTCTCTGTCTATCTGCCCCCTCTCTCTCTCTCTCATGCTCTCCCATTTTATATCAATTCAATTCAAGGGGCTTTATTGGCATGGGAAACATATGTTAACATTGCCAAAGCAAGTGGAAAAAATTATATACAAAAGTTAAATAGACAATAAAAATGAACAGTAAACATTACACTCACATAAGTTTCAAAAGAATAAAGACATTACAAATGTCATAATATAGTGTTACAATGGTGTTTGTTCTTCACTGGTTGACCTTTTCTTGTGGCAACAGGAAGTGCAGCTCAGTTTCCACCTCAGATGTCCCACTTCCTGGTTGGATTTAACTCAGGTTTTCACCTGCCATATGTGTTCTGTTATACTCACAGACATAATTCAAACAGTTTTAGAAACTTCAGAGTGTTTTCTAGTCAATACTAATAATATATGCATATATTAGCATCTGGGACAGAGTACGAGGCAGTTCACTCTGGCACGCTATTCATCCAAAAGTGAAAATGCTGCCCCCTATCCCAAAATGGTTAACATGGATGTTAAAGTGGTATTGACTTCTTTATGAAATTAGCAGTAAAAGTTGGCCTCCACACATATGTACCACCAGGTTTCTTCATGCGGCACGCTGATAGAAATACACATCTCTCTGGGAAGAAGAAGGGCTTCATGATTAACGACTGGTGTAATCATAACAACATACAGAAACTCAAGTCCTTCTGTTCACCTGACATAAAATTCCTTACAATCAAATGCCGACCACATTATCTCCCAAGAGATTCTCGTCGGTTATCATCACAGCTGTGTATATCCCCACTCAAGCAGATACCAAGATTGCCCTCAAGGAACTTCCCTGGATACCATATATCCTAAGGCTGAATTTATTGTAGTTGGAGATTTTAACAAAGCAAATTTGAGAACAAGGCTACCTAAATTCTACTAGCATATTGATTGCAGCACATGCGCGGGCAGTACACTGGACCACCGCTACTCTAACTTCCACAATGCATACAAGGCCCTTCCCCACCCTTCCTGAGGCAAATCCGACCGTGAATCTATTTAGCTCCTACAGTCCTATAGGCAGAAACTCAAACAGGATGTACCCATGACTAGAACCATTCAACACTGGTCTGACCAATCGGATTGTTTTGATCACGTGAACCGGGAAATGTTCCAGGCAGCCTCAGAGAATAACATTGATTTATACGCTGACTCGGTGAGTGAGTTTATAAGGAAGTGCATTGGAGGTGTTGTACCCACTATGACTATTAAGGATTAGCTTATTTTTGTCAATTTTCGCCCAAAATGACATACCCAATGTAACATCTCTCGTCGAAAGAGTGGACCAAAGTGTTAATTATATTTATTTTCAAAAAACACTCAAACAAAATAACCAAAGTGAAAACGAAAGCGCACAGTTCTGTCAGGTACAGACACTAAACAGAAAACAAGATCCCACAAATCTCAAAAGGAAAATGACAACTTATACATGATCTCCAATCAGAGACAACGATAGACAGCTGCCTCTGATTGGGAACCATACTCAGCCAAAAACAAATAAATAGAAAACATTTTCTTTCCCACCCGAGTCACACCCTGACCTAACCAAACTTCAAGAATAATAAGGATCTCTAAGGTCAGGGCGTGACACCCAAATCTAACTGCCTGTAGCTCATGCCCTGAAGCAAGGATATGCGTATTCTTGGTACCATTTGGAAGGAAACACTTTGAAGTTTATGGAAATGTGAAAGGAATGTAGTAGAATATAACACAATAGATTTGGTAAAATTATAATACGAAGAAAAAACCACCGTTCTTTTGTATTGTATCATTTTGTACCTTTGAAAGGCCATAATGTATTATTCCAGCCTAGTTGCAATTTAGATATTGACCACTAGATGGCATCAGTGTATGTGCAAAGTTTTAGACTGATACAATGAACCATTGCATTTCCATTCAAAATTTTGTATTAGGACTGCCCAAATGTGCCTAATTTGTTTAACTTTTCATGTTCAAAATTGTGCACTCCCCTCAAACAATAGCATGGTATTATTTCACTGTAATAGCTACTGTAAATTGGACAGTGCAGTTAGGTTAACAAGAATTTAAGCTTTCTGCCAATATCAGTTATGTCTCTGTCCTGGGAAATGTTCTTGTTTCTTACAACCTCTTACTAATCGCATTAGTCTACGTTAGCTTAACAGTCCCGTGAAAGGGGCACCGGTCCCGAAGTTAAAAACTACCATAACCAGAAACCGTGGATAGATGGAGGCATTCGCAAAAAACAGAAAGCACGAACCACCACATTTAACCATGGAAAGAGGACAGGGAATATGGCTGAATAGAAACAATTCAACGGCTCAGACACGAGACGTATGTGGCAGGATCTACAGACAATTACGGACTACAGAAAGAAAACCAGACACATCATGGACACCGACGTCTTGCTTCCAGACAAACTAAATACCTTATTTCCCGCTTTGAGGATAATACAGTGCCAACGACGCAGCCTGCTATCAAGGACTGCGCCCCCCCCCTCCTTCTTCATAGCCGACATGAGTAAGACTTATAAACGTGTTAACCATCACAAGGCTGCTGGCCCAGACGGCATCCCCAGCCGCGTACTCAGAGCCTGCGCAGACCAGCTGGCTGGTGTGTTTATGGATATATTCAAATGCTCCCTATCCCAGTCTGTTGTCCCCACATGCTTCAAGATGGACACCAGTTTTCCTGTACCCAAGAAGGCAAAGATAACTGAACTAAATGACTACCGCCCCGTAGAACTCACTTCTGTCTCCTTTGACTGCAGCCTAGGTGAGTAAAACATTTAAACGTGTTAACCCTCGTAAGGCTGCAGGCCCAGATGGCATCCCCAGCCGTGCCCTCAGAGCATGCGCAGACCAGCTGGCTGGTGTGTTTACGGACATATTCAATCAATCCCTATCCCAGTCTGCTGTTCCCACATGCTTCAAGAGGGCCACCATTGTTCCTGTTCCCAAGAAAGCTAAGGTAACTGAGCTAAACGACTACCGCCCCGTAGCACTCACTTCCGTCATCATGAAGTGCATTGAGAGACTAGTCAAGGACACTGCACACTGCCCTAACCCATCTGGACAAGAGGAATACCTATGTGAGAATGCTGCTCATCGACTACAGCTCGGCATTTAGCACCATAGTACCCTCCAAGCTCGTCATCAAGCTCGAGACCCTGGCTCTCAACCCGCCATGTGCAATTGGGTCCTGGACATTCTGACGTGCCGCCCTCCAGGCGGTAAAGGTAGGAAACAACAATCTCCACTTCGCTGATCCTCAACAAGGGGGCCCCACCAGGGTGTGCGCTCAGCACCCTCCATCAAGTTTGCAAATGACACAACAGTAGTGGGCTTGATTACCAACGATGACGAGACAGCCTACAGGGAGGAGATGAGGGCACTCAGAGTGTGGGGTCTGTAAAATAACCTCTCACTGAACACCAACAAAACAAAGGAGATGATCGTGGACTTCAGGAAACAGCAGAGGGAGCACCCCCCTATCCACATTGACGGGCCGCAGTGGAGAAGGTGTAAAGTTTTAAGTTCCTCGGCGTACACATCACAGGAAAACTGAAATGCTCCATCCGCACAGACAGTGGATGCACAATTGAGAGCATCCTATCGGGCTGAATCACCACCTGGTACGGCAACTGCACCTCCCTCAAATGCACGGCTCTCCAGAGGGTGGTGTGTTCTGCACAACGCATCACCGGGGGCAAACTACCTGCCCTCCAGGACACCTACAGCACCCCATGTCTCAGGAGGCCAAAAAGATAATCAAGGACAATAACCACCCGAGCCACTGCTTGTTCACAACGCAACTATCCAGAAGGCGAGGTCAGTACAGGTGCATCAAAGCTTGGATCGAAAGACTGAAAAACAGCTTCTGTCTCAAGGCCATCAGACTGTTAAACAGCCATCACTACACAGTGAGGCTGCTGCCTACATACAGACTCAAATCATTGGCCACTTTAATAAATTGATCACTAGTCACTTTAATAATGTTTACATATCTAACATTACTCATCTCATATATACTGTATCTTATACAATCTATTGCATCTTGCCTATGCCGCTCGGTCATTGCTCATTCATATATTTATGTGTACATATTCCATCCTTTTAGATTTTTTTGTATTAGGTAGTTGTTGTGGAATTGTTAGATTACTTGCTATATATTACTGCACTGTCGGAACTAGAAGCACAAGCATTTCACTACACTCGCATTAACATCTGCTAACCATGTGTATGTGACCATTAACATCTGCTAACCATGTGTATGTGACCAATAACATCTGCTAACCATGTGTTTGTGACCATTAACATCTGCTAATCATGTGTATGTGACCATTAACATCTGATAACCATGTGTATGTGACCAATAACATCTGCTAACCATGTGTATGTGACCAATAACATCTGCTAACCATGCGTTTGTGACAAATACAATTTGATTTGATTGATTTGATATGTTCGCCAAT
>NC_088240.1:14945507-14955507 GCF_036934945.1 Oncorhynchus masou masou | reverse complement strand
AGACACAGAAACACATATAGACACAGAGACACAGAGACACATATAGACACAGAGACACAGAGACACATATTGACACAGAGACACAGAGACACATATAGACACAGAGACACAGAGACACAGAGACAAAGAGAAACATATAGACACAGAGACACGTAGACATAGAGAAACATATAGACACAGAGACACAGAGAAACATATAGACACAGAGACACAGAGACACAGAGACACAGAGACACAGAGACACAGAGACAAAGAGAAACATATAGACACAGAGACACAGAGACACAGAGACAAAGAGAAACATATAGACACAGAGACACAGAGAAACAGTGAGACACAGAGACACAGAGACACAGAGAAAAATATAGACACAGAGACACAGAGACAAAGAGAAACATATAGACACAGAGACACAGAGACACAGAGAAACAGTGGGACACAGAGACACAGAGAAAAATATAGACACAGAGACACAGAGACAGAGACACAGAGAAACATATAGACACAGAGACACAGAGACAAAGAGACACAGAGAAACATATAGACACAGAGACACGTAGACACAGAGACACAGAGACACATATAGACACAGAGACACAGAGACACAGAGACACATAGACACAGAGACACAGAGAAACATATAGACACAGAGACACATATAGACAAGGAGACACAGAAACACATATAGACACAGAGACACAGAGACACATATAGACACAGAGACACAGAGACACATATTGACACAGAGACACAGAGACACATATAGACACAGAGACACAGAGACACAGAGACAAAGAGAAACATATAGACACAGAGACACGTAGACATAGAGAAACATATAGACACAGAGACACAGAGAAACATATAGACACAGAGACACAGAGACACAGAGACACAGAGACACAGAGACAAAGAGAAACATATAGACACAGAGACACAGAGACAAAGAGAAACATATAGACACAGAGACACAGAGAAACAGTGAGACACAGAGACACAGAGACACAGAGAAAAATATAGACACAGAGACACAGAGACAAAGAGAAACATATAGACACAGAGACACAGAGACACAGAGAAACAGTGGGACACAGAGACACAGAGAAAAATATAGACACAGAGACACAGAGACAAAGAGAAATACAGACACACAGAGAACAATACAGAAACACAAAGAGACACATAGATACACAGAGACACACAGAGACGCACAGAGACGCACAGAGACACACTGAGACTCACAGAGACACACTGAGACGCACAGAGGCGCACTGAGACGCACAGAGACGCACAGAGACGCACTGAGACGCACAGAGATGCACAGAGACGCACAGAGACACACTGAGACACACAGACACACATACCCAGGATCTGATGAAATCATGTGTAAGTCATGTGTAACCCAACCACCACACATTACCACCACACATTACCACCACACATTACCACCACACATTACCACCCCATATTACCACCACACATTACCACCACACATTACCACCACACATTACCACCACACATTACCACCATACCCCAACGACCATATATTACCACCATACCACAACCACCATACATTACCACCACACCACATCCACCATACCACAACCACCATACCACAACAACCATACATTTACATCTTACTATAAAAACTGCTACCATACCACAACCACCACACATTACCACCATACCACAACCACCAAATCAATACCACCATACCACAACCACCATACCTCAAACACCACACCCCAACCACCATAACACAACCACCATACATTACCACCATACCACAACCACCAAATCAATACCACCATACCACAACCACCATACCTCAAACACCACACCCCAACCACCATAACACAACCACCATACATAACCACCATACCACAACCACCAAATCAATACCACCATACCACAACCACCATACCTCAACCACCACACCCCAACCACCATAACACAACCACCATACATTACCACCATACCACAACCACCATACATTAACATCTTACTACAAACACTACCACCATACCACAAACTAAATGCCCTCAATCTCACACAAATTATCTAGGAATCCACCAGGTACAACCCTAAATCTGTAAACAAGGGCACCCTCAATGACGTCATCCTGACCAACTGGCCCTCCAAATACACCTCCGCTGTCTTCAACCAGGATCTCAGCGATCACTGCCTCATTGCCTGCATCCGCTACGGATCCGCAGTCAAACGACCACCCCTCATCACCGTCAAACGCTCCCTAAAACACTTCTGTGAGCAGGCCTTTCTAATCGACCTGGCCCGGGTATCCTGGAAGGACATCGACCTCATCCCGTCAGTTGAGGATGGCTGGTCATTCTTTAAAAGTAACTTCCTCACCATTTTAGATAAGCATGCGCCGTTTACAAAATGCAGAACTAAGAACAGATATAGCCCTTGGTTCACTCCAGACCTGACTGCCCTCGACCAGCACAAAAACATCCTGTGGCGGACTGCAATAGCATCGAATAGTCCCCGCGATATGCAACTGTTCAGGGAAGTCAGGAACCAATATACGCAGTCAGTCAGGAAAGCTAAGGCCAGCTTCTTCAGGAAGAAATTTGCATCCTGTAGCTCCAACTCCAAAAAGTTCTGGGACACTGTGAAGTCCATGGAGAACAAGAGCACCTCCTCCCAACTGCCCACTGCACTGAGGCTAGGTAACACGGTCACCACCGATAAAGCCATGATTATCGAAAACTTCAACAAGCATTTCTCAACGGCTGGCCATGCCTTCTGCCTGGTTACTCCAACCTCGGCCAATCACCATATTCTTATCGGCAGACTCAGTAGCCTCGGTTTTTCTGATGACTGCCTTGCCTGGTTCACCAACTACTTTGCAGACAGAGTTCAGTGTGTCAAATCGGAGGGCATGCTGTCCGGTCCTCTGGCAGTCTCTATGGGGGTGCCACAGGGTTCAAATCTCGGGCCGACTCTTTTCTCTGTATACATCAATGATGTTGCTCTTGCTGCGGGCGATTCCCTGATCCACCTCTACGCAGACGACACCATTCTGTATACTTCCGGCCCGTCCTTGGACACTGTGCTATCTAACCTCCAAACGAGCTTCAATGCCATACAACACTCCTTCAAAGGCCTCCAACTGCTCTTAAACGCTAGTAAAACCAAATGCATGCTTTTTCAACCGTTCGCTGCCTGCACCCGCACGCCCGACTTGCATCACCACCCTGGATGGTTCCGACCTTGAATATGTGGACATCTATAAGTACAGTGCCTTGCGAAAGTATTCTGCCCCCTTGAACTTTGCGACCTTTTGCCACATTTCAGGCTTCAAACATAAAGATAGAAAACTGTATTTTTTTGTGAAGAATCAACAACAAGTGGGACACAATCATGAAGTGGAACGACATTTATTGGATATTTCAAACTTTTTTAACAAATTAAACACTGAAAATTGGGCGTGCAAAATGATTCAGCCCCCTTAAGTTAATACTTTGTAGCGCCACCTTTTGCTGCGATTACAGCTGTAAGTCGCTTGGGGTATGTCTCTATCAGTTTTGCACATCGAGAGACTGACATTTTTCCCATTCCTCCTTGCAAAACAGCTCGAGCTCATTGAGGTTGGATGGAGAGCATTTGTGAACAGCAGTTTTCACTTCTTTCCACAGATTCTCGATTGGATTCAGGTCTGGACTTTGACTTGGCCATTCTAACACCTGGATATGTTTATTTTTGAACCATTCCATTGTAGAGTTTGCTTTATGTTTTGGATCATTGTCTTGTTGGAAGACAAATCTCCGTCCCAGTCTCAGGTCTTTTGCAGACTCCATCAGGTTTTCTTCCAGAATGGTCCTGTATTTGGCTCCATCCATCTTCCCATCAATTTTAACCGTCTTCCCTGTCCCTGCTGAAGAAAAGCAGGCCCAAACCATTATGCTGCCACCACCATGTTTGACAGTGGGGATCGTGTGGTCAGGGTGATGGGCTGTGTTACTTTTACGCCAAACATAACGTTTTGCATTGTTGCCAAAAAGTTCAATTTTGGTTTCATCTGACCAGAGCACCTTCTTCCACATGTTTGGTGTCTCCCAGGTGGCTTGTGGCAAACTTTAAACAATACTTTTTATGGATATCTTTAAGAAATGGCTTTCTTCTTGCCACTCTTCCATAAAGGCCAGATTTGTGCAATATACGACTGATTGTTGTCCTATGGACAGAGTCTCCCACCTCAGCTGTAGATCTCTGCAGTTCATCCAGAGTGATCATGGGCCTCTTGGCTGCATCTCTGATCAGTCTTCTCCTTGTATGAGCTGAACGTTTAGAGGGACGGCCAGGTCTTGGTAGATTTGCAGTGGTCTGATACTCCTTCCATTTCAATATTATCGCTTGCACAGTGCTCCTTGGGAAGTTTAAAGCTTGGGAAATCTTTTTGTATCCAAATCCAGCTTTAAACTTCTTCACAACAGTATCTCGGACCTGCCTGGTGTGTTCCTTGTTCTTCATGATGCTCTCTGCACTTTTAACGGACCTCTGAGACTATCACAGTGCAGGTGCATTTATACGGAGACTTGATTACACACAGGTGGATTGTATTTATCATCATTAGTCATTTAGGTGAACATTGGATCATTCAGAGATCTTCACTGAACTTCTGGAGAGAGTTTGCTGCACTGAAAGTAAAGGGGCTGAATAATTTTGCACGCCCAATTTTTCAGTTTTTGATTTGTTAAAAAAGTTTGAAATATCCAATAAATGTCGTTCCACTTCATGATTGTGTCCCACTTGTTGTTGATTCTTCACAAAAAAATACAGTTTTATATCTTTATGTTTGAAGCCTTAAATGTGGCAAAAGGTCGCAAAGTTCAAGGGGGCCGAATACTTTCGCAAGGCACTGTACCTAGGTGTCTGGCTAGACTGTAAACTCTCCTTCCAGACTCATATCAAACATCTCCAATCGAAAATCAAATCTAGAGTCGGCTTTCTATTCCGCAACAAAGCCTCCTTCACTCACGCCGCCAAACTTACCCTAGTAAAACTGACTATCCTACCGATCCTCGACTTCGGCGATGTCATCTACAAAATAGCTTCCAACACTCTACTCAGCAAACTGGATGCAGTTTATCACAGTGCCATCCGTTTTGTCACTAAAGCACCTTATACCACCCACCACTGCGACCTGTATGCTCTAGTCGGCTGGCCCTCGCTACATATTCGTCGCCAGACCCGCTGGCTCCAGGTCATCTACAAGTCCATGCTAGGTAAAGCTCCGCCTTATCTCAGTTCTCTGGTCATGATGGCAACACCCACCCGTAGCACGCGCTCCAGCAGGTGTATCTCACTGATCATCTCTAAAGCCAACACCTCATTTGGCCGCCTTTCGTTCCAGTTCTCTGCTGCCTGTGACTGGAACGAATTGCAAAAATCGCTGAAGTTGGAGACTTTTATCTCCCTCACCAACTTCAAACATCTGCTATCTGAGCAGCTAACCGATCGCTGCAGCTGTACATAGTCTATCGGTAAATAGCCCACTCATTTTTACCTACCTCATCCCCATACTGTTTTTATTTATTTACTTTTCTGCTCTTTTGCACACCTATATCTCTACCTGTACATGACCATCTGATAATTTATCACTCCAGTGTTAATCAGTAAAATTGTAATTATTCGCCTACCTCCTCATGCCTTTTGCACACAGTGTATATAGACTCTTTTTTTTCTACTGTGTTATTGACTTGTTAATTGTTTACTCCATGTGTAACTCTGTGTTGTCTGTTCACACTGCTATGCTTTATCTTGGCCAGGTCGCAGTTGCAAATGAGAACTTGTTCTCAACTAGCCTACCTGGTTAAATAAAGGTGAAATAAAAAATAAAAAATAAATAAAAACACCATACATTACCACCATACCACAACCACCATAGACACAACCAGCATACATTACCACCATACCACAACCACCATTCCCCAACCACCACACCACAACCACCACACCACAACCACCATACATTACCACCATACTCCAACCACCATACACTACCACCATACCACAACCACCATTCCCCAACCACCACACCACAACCACCATACATTACCACCATACACTACCACCATACCACAACCACCATACATTACCACCATACCACAACCACCATACACTACCACCATACCACAACCACCATTCTCCATCCACCATACCACAACCACCATACACTACCACCATACCACAACCACCATACTCCAACCACCATACCACAACCACCATACTCCAACCACCATACTCCAACCACCAGACATTACCACCATACCACAACCACCATACTCCAAAAACCATACATTACCACCCTACCCCAACCACCATACTCCAATCACCATACCCCAACCACCATACATTACCACCATACCACAACCACCATACTCCAACCACCATACATTACCACCCTACCACAACCACCATACTCCAACCACCATACCACAACCACCATACTCCAACCACCATATATTACCACCATACTCCAATCACCATACCCAACCACCATACCACACCCACCACACTCCATCCACTATACCACAACCAACATACTGCAACCATTGCAGCACTCTAAGATAAGAATAAGTGTGATGGTGACAAGGACTGTTGGAGGACAGAAAGTGGAGAAGATGGTTGGGGAGAGGAGAGATAGAAGGAGAGTTTGGAGAGAGTGGGAAATGTACATAATGCACCTTCAATTCAAAATAAGTATCAGCCTTACCTAATAATAAAACAAGTAACACAGTGATGTGTTGAAGTCAAGGCCAATATTTTACCATTTATGTGAGCCACAATCCCCCAAAATATCTGAGCCACAAATCCCCCAAAATATCCAATTAACATCAGGATATATCAGATTGTGCATGTAAATATATCCTGTATATATAATAGCCATGTCTACGTCTATCACAGCATTTCTTATCAATCATTATCATTAGATTATCTTTACATTTCGTTCATATTGAATATAGTTCACCATATGCTTTTTTTATCTGGTGGAAAGTTTGTGTGGAGAAAGGCACTAGCAGCCCTCATCTTCCCCCAGCCGCCTGTCACTCACAGCAGCCCTTATCAGGTTACCTGGAGGTGTCTGACACTGGGCGCCCCGGGCTGAAACAGATTTAGCTTATTCAGCTTTTACATAGTGCTGGCTCCCTTGCTCTTTTGAGTTTATCAGATAAAGAACAAGGGTAAAGAGTTATATTTGGAAGAAAGTGTGGCAATGTTGAAATTAAGACAATTTTCAATGATTCTTTCTCAATAATTCCATCGTATGTCTACTGTTTACATTTTCAATAACACATAATAAGACATGTTAGGATGACAATTATTGCTTTATCTAACGTTAATTATTATTAAAATCTTAATATATATAAAAAATAAGGCCTCTGCTACTCTAATGTACATGTAAGAGCTGAGCTAAGGCATAATTTCACATATAATATAAAAGGCTATTGTGGGTATTGACTTGTTTATATCCCATGTTAATCTCTGCTCTTTGTGCTAATTCAGTGATATCTCAGGGATATCGATCTCAATGGCTCTCATACCTACATTCAACTAATAAGGTTTCAGTCCCTTAGACACATTTCAGTTGAGTACATTCAGTTGGACAAGTGACTAGGTATCCCCCTTTCCCTTTCCTTCTGATTTTCATTCCTTTCAAGTGCTATGAAAATATCAAAGAGATGTATAATGGCATAGCATGCTTTGTGCCGATGGAAAAGACGAGCATTGCAGAGATTCTGTAATATCAGCAAGAGATCTGAAGTCACATATCGGCAAAATGTAAAAATATGTTTTTTTTTCAGTATTTTGTGAATGATGTCTGAGGAACACATGATGTCTGTAGGATGTCTGTTCTCTGTAGGATGTCTGTTCTCTGTAGGATGTCTGTTCTCTGTAGGATGTCTGTTCTCTGTAGGATGTCTGTTCTCTGTAGGATGTCTGTTCTCTGTAGGATGTCTGTTCTCTGTAGGATGTCTGTTCTTTGTAGGATGTCTGTTCTCTGTAGGATGTCTGTTCTCTGTAGGATGTCTGTTCTTTGTAGGATGTCTGTTCTCTGTAGGATGTCTATTCTCTGTAGGATGTCTGTTCTCTGTAGGATGTCTGTTCTCTGTAGGATGTCTGTTCTCTGTAGGATGTCTGTTCTCTGTAGGATGTCTGTTCTCTGTAGGATGTCTGTTCTCTGCACCAGCTTTGTTGTGAAAACGAAGACAGTAATTGTGGTTCACAGACAAGACTCGGCAGGACTTTGTTAAATGATCATCTACAATAGAATAACACTAGTGTGTGTGTGTGTATATGTGTGTGTGTCTGTGTGCACGTTTGTGTGTGTCTGTGTCTATGAGTGCATCTGTGTCTCAGTGCTTGTGTGTGGTACACTGCCTCCTGTTTGACCATCAGAGGTAGTTTACTGCACTGCTGCACTGGCAACAGATGGCCATTACCATAGTGGAGTCTCTAAAACACAGAAACTCTCTCCTTGGGAAATAGGCCTACAATACCTTTCTATTCTTCCATATCACACTTATAATACAGTAGCAGCTTTCTATAGAGTGCCAGTCAAAAGTGTGGACACACCTTCAAGGGTTTTTCTTTATTTGTATTATTTTCTACATTGTAGAATAATAGTGAAGAAATAGCACATATGGAATCATGTAGTAACCAAAAAAGTGACAAACAAATCAAAATATATTTGAGATTTTTGATTCTTCAAAGTAGCCACTCTTTGCCTTGATGACAGCTTTGCACACTCTTGGCATTTTCTCAACCAGCTTTATGAGGAATGCTTTTCCAACAGTTTTGAAGCTGCTTTTCTTTCATTCTGCAGTCCAACTCATACCAAACCATCTCAATTGGGTTGAGGTCGGGTGATTGTGGAGGCCTGGTCATCTGATGCAGCACTCCATCACTCTCCTTGGTCAAATATCCCTTACACAGCCTGGAGGTATGTTTTGGGTAATTGTCCTTTTGAAAAGTAAATTATTGTCTCACTAAGCGCAAACCAGATGGGATGGCGTATCGCTGCAGAACATGTTATTTATTTAACCTTTATTTAAATGTAACTTGGCAAGTCAGTTAAGAGCACATTCTTATTTACAATGATAGCCTACATCGGCCAAAACCGGACGCCACTGCACTTGAAGAAACTTTACCATTTCGTGAAATTTTCCGGATTGACTGACCTTCATTCCAGATTGACTGACCTTCATTCCAGATTGACTGACCTTCATTCCAGATTGACTGACCTTCATTCCAGATTGACTGACCTTCATTCCAGATTGACTGACCTTCATTCCAGATTGACTGACCTTCATCCCAGATTGACTGACCTTCATTCCAGATTGACTGACCTTCATTCCAGATTGACTGACCTTCATTCCAGATTGACTGACCTTCATTCCAGATTGACTGACCTTCATCCCAGATTGACTGACCTTCATTCCAGATTGACTGACCTTCATTCCAGATTGACTGACCTTCATTCCAGATTGACTGACCTTCATTCCAGATTGACTGACCTTCATTCCAGATTGACTGACCTTCATTCCAGATTGACTGACCTTCATCCCAGATTGACTGACCTTCATTCCAGATTGACTGACCTTCATTCCAGATTGACTGACCTTCATTCCAGATTGACTGACCTTCATTCCAGATTGACTGACCTTCATTCCAGATTGACTGACCTTCATTCCAGATTGACTGACCTTCATCCCAGATTGACTGACCTTCATTCCAGATTGACTGACCTTCATTCCAGATTGACTGACCTTCATTCCAGATTGACTGACCTTCATTCCAGATTGACTGACCTTCATTCCAGATTGACTGACCTTCATTCCAGATTGACTGACCTTCATTCCAGATTGACTGACCTTCATTCCAGATTGACTGACCTTCATTCCAGATTGACTGACCTTCATTCCAGATTGACTGACCTTCATTCCAGATTGACTGACCTTCATTCCAGATTGAC
>NC_088240.1:14863007-14940507 GCF_036934945.1 Oncorhynchus masou masou | reverse complement strand
GACACCTGAAGGGGGGTGGAGACAATCACAAAGACAGGTGAAACAGATCAGGGTGTGACAAACTTAGAGTATGCGATTATTTTCTTCTGAAATAGATATCATGCTTCTTTAGACCTCTCTAAAATAAATATTGGATTTATTGTGAAGGTGTAGGCCATATTACATACATTTTTTAGAGTATGTTTGGAAGCCAGGGAATGCTAAATGTGTTTATGTTAATTAATGGTAAATTACCTTGAGAGCGACAGTTATTTGCTTGACAATCACCGGCTGACAATATTTTGTGACCGCGACAGCCCTATTCAGGAGTTTGACAACCCCTGTTCTAGAGTGGTTTGCAATAGCATCAATTTCACTTATTGTCTCAGTATTACTGAAATGAAAACCAAAAAAATATTATTTTTAAGAAGAAAATTATAAGATGTAAAACATCTGCAAGGAAAATATCACTCACAGATGTTTAATGCAATAATGCACAAATCCCGCTCCACTCACCCATGCAGAATCACATCATGTGTGTAGCCTGATCTACCACTTACTGTTGTCTTAAACATACTGCTGAATATCTTAAATATGGGATTTGACTCTTTTGTGTGTATGTGTGTTTCTGTGTGTGTGTGCTCGCGTGCGTGTGTTTGTGAGAATGAGAATTAGCTCTCTATTAGAGAGAAATGAAGCATGGATAATTATATGCAGATATAAACCAGAAGAGAAACTATCTAATAATGGAGGCTTGAAGTCATTGAGGAAACACACACACACACACACACACACACACACACACACACACACACACACACACACACACACACACACACACACACACACACACACACACACACACACACACACACACACACACACACACACACACACACACGCACAAACTACGTTCAAGGGAGGAAAATGTATGGTAGACTTGTGTTTTTCGATCCATTCCTTGGGATCACACAGGGCAGTCCATAGTTGTTTTAGACCAACACTAAAACACCTGAATCAACTTTTCAATGAATCAACCAGACCTTGATTTGTTGACTCTGGTGTGTCAAATCCGAGACTTGTGTTTTTCGATCCATTCCTGGGGGACCACACAGGGCAGTCCATAGTTGTTTTAGACCAACACTAAAACACCTGAATCAACTATTCAATGAATCAACCAGACCTTGATTTGTTGACTCTGGTGTGTCGGTGCTGGACTAGAACAATAATGTGCTTCCCCTATGTGGTCCCTATGTGGTCTCTATGTGGTCTCTATGTGGTCCCTATGTGGTCCCTATGTGGTCCCTATGTGGTCTCTATGTGGTCCCTATGTGGTCCCTATGTGGTCACTATGTGGTCCCTATGTGATCCCTATGTGGTCCCTATGTGGTCTCTATGTGGTCACTATGTGGTCCCTATGTGGTCACTATGTGGTCTGTATGTGGTCACTATGTGTTCCCTATGTGGTCCCTATGTGGTCACTATGTGGTCACTATGTGGTCACTATGTGGTCCCTATGTGGTCTCTATGTGGTCCGTATGTGATCCCTATGTGGTCACTATGTGGTCCCTATGTGTTCCCTATGTGGTCACTATGTGGTCCCTATGTGGTCACTATGTGGTCCCTATGTGGTCCCTATGTGGTCACTATGTGGTCACTATGTGGTCCCTATGTGGTCACTATGTGGTCACTATGTGGTCCCTATGTGGTCACTATGTGGTCCCTATGTGGTCACTATGTGGTCACTATGTGGTCACTATGTGGTCCCTATGTGATCCCTATGTGGTCACTATGTGGTCCCTATGTGGTCTCTATGTGGTCACTATGTGGTCAATATCTGGTCCCTATGTGGTCACTATGTGGTCCCTATGTGTTCCCTATGTGGTCACTATGTGGTCCCTATGTGGTCACTATGTGGTCCCTATGTGGTCCCTATGTGGTCACTATGTGGTCACTATGTGGTCCCTATGTGGTCACTATGTGGTCACTATGTGGTCCCTATGTGGTCACTATGTGGTCCCTATGTGGTCCCTATGTGGTCCCTATGTGGTCCCTATGTGATCCCTATGTGGTCACTATGTGGTCCCTATGTGGTCTCTATGTGGTCACTATGTGATCCCTATGTGGTCACTATGTGGTCCCTATGTGGTCACTATGTGGTCTCTATGTGGTCACTATGTGGTCACTATGTGGTCTCTATGTGGTCTCTATGTGGTCTCTATGTGGTCCCTATGTGGTCCCTATGTGGTCCCTATGTGGTCCCTATGTGGTCCCTATGTGGTCACTATGTGATCCCTATGTGGTCACTATGTGGTCCCTATGTGGTCACTATGTGGTCCCTATGTGGTCCCTATGTGGTCACTATGTGATCCCTATGTGGTCTCTATGTGGTCCCTATGTGGTCACTATGTGGTCCCTATGTGGTCTCTATGTGATCCCTATGTGGACACTATGTGGTCACTATGTGGTCACTATGTGGTCCCTATGTGGTCCCTATGTGGTCCCTATGTGGTCACTATGTGGTGTCTATGTGGTCACTATGTGGTCCCTATGTGGTCACTATGTGGTCCCTATGTGGTCTCTATGTGGTCCCTATGTGGTCACTATGTGGTGTCTATGTGGTCACTATGTGGTCCCTATGTGGTCACTATGTGGTCCCTATGTGGTCCCTATGTGGTCCCTATGTGGTCCCTATGTGGTCACTATGTGGTCTCTATGTGGTCTCTATGTGGTCACTATGTGGTCTCTATGTGGTCTCTATGTGGTCACTATGTGGTCCCTATGTGGTCTCTATGTGGTCCCTATGTGGTCACTATGTGGTCTCTATGTGGTCACTATGTGGTCACTATGTGGTCCCTATGTGGTCACTATGTGATCCCTATGTGGACACTATGTGGTCTCTATGTGGTCCCTGTGTGATCCCTATGTGGTCACTATGTGGTCTCTATGTGGACACTATGTGGTCCCTATGTGGTCCCTATGTGGTCTCTATGTGGTCCCTATGTGGTCTCTATGTGGACACTATGTGGTCCCTATGTGGTCCCTATGTGGTCCCTATGTGGTCTCTATGTGGTCCCTATGTGGTCACTATGTGGTCTCTATGTGGTCACTATGTGGTCCCTATGTGGTCACTATGTGGTCTCTATGTGGTCACTATGTGGTCACTATGTGGTCTCTATGTGGTCACTATGTGGTCCCTATGTGGTCTCTATGTGGTCACTATGTGGTCACTATGTGGTCACTATGTGGTCTCTATGTGGTCACTATGTGGTCACTATGTGGTCACTATGTGGTCACTATGTGGTCTCTATGTGGTCACTATGTGGTCACTATGTGGTCCCTATGTGGTCACTATGTGGTCTCTATGTGGTCCCTATGTGGTCACTATGTGGTCACTATGTGGTCCCTATGTGGTCCCTATGTGGTCCCTATGTGGTCACTATGTGGTCCATATGTGGTCACTATGTGGTCACTATGTGGTCTCTATGTGGTCACTATGTGGTCTCTATGTGGTCCCTATGTGGTCACTATGTGCTCACTATGTGGTCTCTATGTGGTCTCTATGTGGTCACTATGTGGTCCCTATGTGGTCACTATGTGGTCACTATGTGGTCCCTATGTGGTCTCTATGTGGTCACTATGTGGTCCCTATGTGGTCCCTATGCCTCACACAGGAAGCGGCGCAGATCCTAATCCAGGCACTTGTCATCTCCCGTCTGGATTACTGCAACTCGCTGTTGGCTGGGCTCCCTGCCTGTGCCATTAAACCCCTACAACTCATCCAGAACGCCGCAGCCCGTCTGGTGTTCAACCTTCCCAAGTTCTCTCACGTCACCCCGCTCCTCCGCTCTCTCCACTGGCTTCCAGTTGAAGCTCGCATCCGCTACAAGACCATGGTGCTTGCCTACGGAGCTGTGAGGGGAACGGCACCGCAGTACCTCCAGGCTCTGATCAGGACCTACACCCAAACAAGGGCACTGCGTTCATCCACCTCTGGCCTGCTCGCCTCCCTACCACTGAGGAAGTACAGTTCCCGCTCAGCCCAGTCAAAACTGTTCGCTGCTCTGGCCCCCCAATGGTGGAACAAACTCCCTCACGACGCCAGGACAGCGGAGTCAATCACCACCTTCCGGAGACACCTGAAACCCCACCTCTTCAAGGAATACCTAGGATAGGATAAAGCAATCCTTCTCACCCCCCCCTTAAATGATTTAGATGCACTATTGTAAAGTGGCTGTTCCACTGATGTCAGAAGGTGAATTCACCAATTTGTAAGTCGCTCTGGATAAGAGCGTCTGCTAAATGACTTAAATGTAAAATGTAAATGTACTATGTGGTCCCTATGTGGTCCCTATGTGGTCCCTATGTGGTCACTATGTGGTCCCTATGTGGTCACTATGTGTTCACTATGTGGTCTCTATGTGGTCACTATGTGGTCTCTATGTGGTCCCTATGTGGTCACTATGTGGTCACTATGTGGTCTCTATGTGGTCTCTATGTGGTCACTATGTGGTCCCTATGTGGTCACTATGTGGTCCCTATGTGATCCCTATGTGGTCACTATGTGGTCCCTATGTGGTCCCTATGTGGTCCCTATGTGGTCACTATGTGGTCACTATGTGGTCTCTATGTGGTCACTATGTGGTCTCTATGTGGTCCCTATGTGGTCCCTATGTGGTCACTATGTGGTCACTATGTGGTCCCTATGTGGTCTCTATGTGGTCACTATGTGGTCCCTATGTGGTCCCTATGTGGTCACTATGTTGTCCCTATGTGGTCCCTATGTGGTCCCTATGTGGTCCCTATGTGGTCACTATGTGGTCCCTATGTGGTCACTATGTGGTCACTATGTGGTCTCTATGTGGTCGCTATGTGGTCTCTATGTGGTCCCTATGTGGTCACTATGTGGTCACTATGTGGTCTCTATGTGGTCCCTATGTGGTCTCTATGTGGTCTCTATGTGGTCTCTATGTGGTCTCTATGTGGTCCCTATGTGGTCACTATGTGGTCCCTATGTGGTCACTATGTGGTCACTATGTGGTCACTATGTGGTCACTATGTGGTCCCTATGTGGTCCCTATGTGGTCACTATGTGGTCACTATGTGGTCCCTATGTGGTCCCTATGTGGTCACTATGTGATCCCTGTGTGGTCACTATGTGGTCACTATGTGGTCCCTATGTGGTCCCTATGTGGTCACTATGTGATCCCTATGTGGTCCCTATGTGGTCACTATGTGATCCCTATGTGGACACTATGTGGTCACTATGTGGTCACTATGTGGTCTCTATGTGATCCCTATGTGGTCCCTATGTGGTCTCTATGTGGTCCCTATGTGGTCCCTATGTGGTCCCTATGTGGTCACTATGTGATCCCTATGTGGTCACTATGTGGTCCCTATGTGGTCACTATGTGGTCTCTATGTGGTCACTATGTGGTCACTATGTGGTCTCTATGTGGTCTCTATGTGGTCTCTATGTGGTCCCTATGTGGTCCCTATGTGGTCCCTATGTGGTCCCTATGTGGTCCCTATGTGGTCACTATGTGATCCCTATGTGGTCACTATGTGGTCCCTATGTGGTCACTATGTGGTCCCTATGTGGTCCCTATGTGGTCACTATGTGATCCCTATGTGGTCTCTATGTGGTCCCTATGTGGTCACTATGTGGTCCCTACGTGGTCTCTATGTGATCCCTATGTGGACACTATGTGGTCACTATGTGGTCACTATGTGGTCCCTATGTGGTCCCTATGTGGTCCCTATGTGGTCACTATGTGGTGTCTATGTGGTCACTATGTGGTCCCTATGTGGTCACTATGTGGTCCCTATGTGGTCTCTATGTGGTCCCTATGTGGTCACTATGTGGTGTCTATGTGGTCACTATGTGGTCCCTATGTGGTCACTATGTGGTCCCTATGTGGTCCCTATGTGGTCCCTATGTGGTCCCTATGTGGTCACTATGTGGTCTCTATGTGGTCTCTATGTGGTCACTATGTGGTCTCTATGTGGTCTCTATGTGGTCACTATGTGGTCCCTATGTGGTCTCTATGTGGTCCCTATGTGGTCACTATGTGGTCTCTATGTGGTCACTATGTGGTCACTATGTGGTCCCTATGTGGTCACTATGTGATCCCTATGTGGACACTATGTGGTCTCTATGTGGTCCCTGTGTGATCCCTATGTGGTCACTATGTGGTCTCTATGTGGACACTATGTGGTCCCTATGTGGTCCCTATGTGGTCTCTATGTGGTCCCTATGTGGTCTCTATGTGGACACTATGTGGTCCCTATGTGGTCCCTATGTGGTCCCTATGTGGTCTCTATGTGGTCCCTATGTGGTCTCTATGTGGACACTATGTGGTCCCTATGTGGTCCCTATGTTGACACTATGTGGTCCCTATGTGGTCCCTATGTGGTCTCTATGTGGTCCCTATGTGGTCTCTATGTGGTCCCTATGTGGTCTCTATGTGGTCCCTATGTGGTCCCTATGTGGTCCCTATGTGGTCTCTATGTGGTCCCTATGTGGTCTCTATGTGGTCCCTATGTGGTCTCTATGTGGTCCCTATGTGGTCTCTATGTGGTCCCTATGTGGTCCCTATGTGGTCCCTATGTGGTCTCTATGTGGTCCCTATGTGGTCCCTATGTGGTCACTATGTGGTCCCTATGTGGTCCCTATGTGGTCCCTATGTGGTCTCTATGTGGTCCCTATGTGGTCTCTATGTGGTCCCTATGTGGTCTCTATGTGGTCCCTATGTGGTCCCTATGTGGTCCCTATGTGGTCTCTATGTGGTCCCTATGTGGTCTCTATGTGGTCCCTATGTGGTCTCTATGTGGTCCCTATGTGGTCTCTATGTGGTCCCTATGTGGTCTCTATGTGGTCCCTATGTGGTCTCTATGTGGTCCCTATGTGGTCCCTATGTGGTCACTATGTGGTCCCTATGTGGTCCCTATGTGGTCCCTATGTGGTCTCTATGTGGTCCCTATGTGGTCTCTATGTGGTCCCTATGTGATCCCTATGTGGTCTCTATGTGGTCCCTATGTGGTCACTATGTGGTCACTATGTGGTCCCTATGTGGTCACTATGTGGTCCCTATGTGGTCACCATGTGGTCACTATGTGGTCACTATGTGGTCCCTATGTGGTCCCTATGTGGTCCCTATGTGGTCTCTATGTGGTCCCTATGTGGTCCCTATGTGGTCACTATGTGGTCCCTATGTGGTCCCTATGTGGTCCCTATGTGGTCTCTATGTGGTCCCTATGTGGTCACTATGTGGTCACTATGTGGTCCCTATGTGGTCACTATGTGGTCCCTATGTGGTCCCTATGTGGTCACTATGTGGTCACTATGTGGTCCCTATGTGGTCCCTATGTGGTCCCTATGTGGTCTCTATGTGGTCCCTATGTGGTCCCTATGTGGTCACTATGTGGTCCCTATGTGGTCCCTATGTGGTCCCTATGTGGTCTCTATGTGGTCACTATGTGGTCCCTATGTGGTCCCTATGTGGTCTCTATGTGGTCACTATGTGGTCCCTATGTGGTCATTATGTGGTCACTATGTGGTCTCTATGTGGTCCCTATGTGGTCACTATGTGGTCTCTATGTGGTCCCTATGTGGTCACTATGTGGTCTCTATGTGATCCCTATGTGGTCACTATGTGGTCACTATGTGGTCCCTATGTGGTCTCTATGTGGTCTCTATGTGGTCACTATGTGGTCCCTATGTGGTCTCTATGTGGTCTCTATGTGGTCCCTATGTGGTCTCTATGTGGTCACTATGTGGTCCCTATGTGGTCTCTATGTGGTCTCTATGTGGTCACTATGTGGTCACTATGTGGTCCCTATGTGGTCACTATGTGGTCACTATGTGGTCTCTATGTGGTCTCTATGTGGTCCCTATGTGGTCTCTATGTGGTCACTATGTGGTCCCTATGTGGTCTCTATGTGGTCTCTATGTGGTCACTATGTGGTCACTATGTGGTCCCTATGTGGTCTCTATGTGGTCTCTATGTGGTCACTATGTGGTCTCTATGTGGTCTCTATGTGGTCCCTATGTGGTCTCTATGTGGTCACTATGTGGTCCCTATGTGGTCTCTATGTGGTCTCTATGTGGTCACTATGTGGTCACTATGTGGTCCCTATGTGGTCACTATGTGGTCACTATGTGGTCTCTATGTGGTCTCTATGTGGTCCCTATGTGGTCTCTATGTGGTCACTATGTGGTCCCTATGTGGTCTCTATGTGGTCTCTATGTGGTCACTATGTGGTCACTATGTGGTCCCTATGTGGTCTCTATGTGGTCTCTATGTGGTCTCTATGTGGTCACTATGTGGTCACTATGTGGTCCCTATGTGGTCTCTATGTGGTCTCTATGTGGTCTCTATGTGGTCACTATGTGGTCCCTATGTGGTCATTATGTGGTCTCTATGTGGTCACTATGTGGTCACTATGTGGTCATTATGTGGTCTCTATGTGGTCACTATGTGGTCACTATGTGGTCTCTATGTGGTCCCTATGTGGTCCCTATGTGGTCCCTATGTGGTCACTATGTGGTCCCTATGTGGTCTCTATGTGGTCTCTATGTGGTCTCTATGTGGTCACTATGTGGTCACTATGTGGTCCCTATGTGGTCTCTATGTGGTCTCTATGTGGTCTCTATGTGGTCCCTATGTGGTCCCTATGTGGTCACTATGTGGTCTCTATGTGGTCCCTATGTGGTCTCTATGTGGTCACTATGTGGTCACTATGTGGTCTCTATGTGGTCTCTATGTGGTCTCTATGTGGTCCCTATGTGGTCTCTATGTGGTCACTATGTGGTCACTATGTGGTCCCTATGTGGTCTCTATGTGGTCTCTATGTGGACTCTATGTGGTCCCTATGTGGTCCCTATGTGGTCACTATGTGGTCTCTATGTGGTCCCTATGTGGTCTCTATGTGGTCACTATGTGGTCACTATGTGGTCTCTATGTGGTCTCTATGTGGTCTCTATGTGGTCTCTATGTGGTCTCTATGTGGTCACTATGTGGTCTCTATGTGGTCCCTATGTGGTCTCTATGTGGTCCCTATGTGGTCTCTATGTGGTCCCTATGTGGTCACTATGTGGTCTCTATGTGGTCTCTATGTGGTCTCTATGTGGTCCCTATGTGGTCTCTATGTGGTCACTATGTGGTCCCTATGTGGTCTCTATGTGGTCCCTATGTGGTCTCTATGTGGTCACTATGTGGTCCCTATGTGGTCTCTATGTGGTCTCTATGTGGTCACTATGTGGTCACTATGTGGTCCCTATGTGGTCACTATGTGGTCACTATGTGGTCTCTATGTGGTCTCTATGTGGTCCCTATGTGGTCTCTATGTGGTCACTATGTGGTCCCTATGTGGTCTCTATGTGGTCTCTATGTGGTCACTATGTGGTCACTATGTGGTCCCTATGTGGTCTCTATGTGGTCTCTATGTGGTCACTATGTGGTCTCTATGTGGTCTCTATGTGGTCCCTATGTGGTCTCTATGTGGTCACTATGTGGTCCCTATGTGGTCTCTATGTGGTCTCTATGTGGTCACTATGTGGTCACTATGTGGTCCCTATGTGGTCACTATGTGGTCACTATGTGGTCTCTATGTGGTCTCTATGTGGTCCCTATGTGGTCTCTATGTGGTCACTATGTGGTCCCTATGTGGTCTCTATGTGGTCTCTATGTGGTCACTATGTGGTCACTATGTGGTCCCTATGTGGTCTCTATGTGGTCTCTATGTGGTCTCTATGTGGTCACTATGTGGTCACTATGTGGTCCCTATGTGGTCTCTATGTGGTCTCTATGTGGTCTCTATGTGGTCACTATGTGGTCCCTATGTGGTCATTATGTGGTCTCTATGTGGTCACTATGTGGTCACTATGTGGTCATTATGTGGTCTCTATGTGGTCACTATGTGGTCTCTATGTGGTCCCTATGTGGTCCCTATGTGGTCCCTATGTGGTCACTATGTGGTCCCTATGTGGTCTCTATGTGGTCTCTATGTGGTCTCTATGTGGTCACTATGTGGTCACTATGTGGTCCCTATGTGGTCTCTATGTGGTCTCTATGTGGTCTCTATGTGGTCCCTATGTGGTCCCTATGTGGTCACTATGTGGTCTCTATGTGGTCCCTATGTGGTCTCTATGTGGTCACTATGTGGTCACTATGTGGTCTCTATGTGGTCTCTATGTGGTCTCTATGTGGTCCCTATGTGGTCTCTATGTGGTCACTATGTGGTCACTATGTGGTCCCTATGTGGTCTCTATGTGGTCTCTATGTGGTCTCTATGTGGTCCCTATGTGGTCCCTATGTGGTCACTATGTGGTCTCTATGTGGTCCCTATGTGGTCTCTATGTGGTCACTATGTGGTCACTATGTGGTCTCTATGTGGTCTCTATGTGGTCTCTATGTGGTCTCTATGTGGTCTCTATGTGGTCACTATGTGGTCTCTATGTGGTCCCTATGTGGTCTCTATGTGGTCCCTATGTGGTCTCTATGTGGTCCCTATGTGGTCACTATGTGGTCTCTATGTGGTCTCTATGTGGTCTCTATGTGGTCCCTATGTGGTCTCTATGTGGTCACTATGTGGTCCCTATGTGGTCTCTATGTGGTCCCTATGTGGTCTCTATGTGGTCACTATGTGGTCTCTATGTGGTCCCTATGTGGTCTCTATGTGGTCTCTATGTGGTCTCTATGTGGTCTCTATGTGGTCTCTATGTGGTCACTATGTGGTCTCTATGTGGTCCCTATGTGGTCCCTATGTGGTCTCTATGTGGTCCCTATGTGGTCTCTATGTGGTCTCTATGTGGTCTCTATGTGGTCTCTATGTGGTCTCTATGTGGTCTCTATGTGGTCTCTATGTGGTCTCCCAGGAATGGATGGAGAAACTGCCTGAAACTTTCACTCTGTTTCTAGGAATATGATCAATCTTCAAAGCAAAGCAGAATAAATCAGTCATTCTTGACGAGTTCATATTTTCATAGGATAAGCCTCAAAGCTCAATAACATTCTCCAGGAAGAGTATTGTAGACATTTAGAAAGTTGGCATAGAAAAATAGATGCAACAACTGCCTGCTGCAATGTCTCTCAAATGAAAGGGGAAAGGGGACACCTCGTCAGTTGCATAACTGAATTTTTACCCAACCCCTCTGATTCAAAAAAGTGCGGGGGGGGGGGGGCGGCCTTAATCGATGCAGAGCTGTCTTGTGTCAATAAAAAGAGCTAGAATTTATGACATCACACCAACAAAAAAACTTTCTCACAAAATCCCTGAGTGTCAAATAGAAATTAAATTGTTGAGGTGTTTCTATAATCAGTTAATACATTGGAGACAGTCTGTATCCCATTTATCTGTTTCAAAGCCAGCATGGACAGAATTTGCCATATTCTAATAATTCTCATGTGCCAAAGTATCGCCATGGTGCTACTTGCACTCCTGTATATCTGAAATAATTGGATGGTGAAACTTGCATCCAATTGACCAGAAAAGTAATGCAAAGCAATTCAGGTAATCCTGAAAGTCAGAAGGATCCTTGTCCCCTGGCCTGGGTCGGCCGTCATTGTAAATAACAATTAGTTCCTAATTGACTTGCCTAGTTAAAAAAAGGTTAAATAAATCAAATAAAAGTCCTGCAAAGAACAGTAAGCATTTACAACGACATGGGGAGGTTTCTCCTCAGTGATGACCTCACGTACCATCAACGTGATATGGCGACCATCATCTATTCAATGACACCGTTTCCATCATCATCCGTTGCCGTAAAGAAAGTTAGACAAAATCCAAAAGTCCAACCCTGTTGAACAGATTCAAATGTTGTTGATCTTTAGAAAATGTCTCTTATAGCTGCCACTTCCATTACACATGTTGCAATGTGTTGTTTTTGTGACAATGCCTTTGTCTAATGAACCCAGCTCATTGGAAACCTGCAGAGTGAGTCATTTTACACGTTGGAGGTTCGATGTTCTTAGTGTGTAGTTTCAGTATTGGCAATATATCCCTATATACAGTAAATAATTGAAGCTTCATGGAGCCTCTGTGGGTTGATGCTGGGCTGCTATTTAGGGGTATATCAACTGAGATCCTCTGGGGTACAAATGCTCTCTTTCATTTTTTATTTTTCTTGTTTTCTCTCCATCCGCCCACTCTCTTGCTATATGTGTCTGTCTTTGGGCCTATAATTGAATACACACATGCACGCATGCACACACAAACACACAAACAAGAAGCAGTAAGGGGGATCTGTGTTAATCGATGTACAACTGTCTTGTGTCAATAAAAAGAGCAATAATTTATGACGTCACACCAATAAAAAGACATTCTCACAAAGTGTCAAATTGAAATGAAGTTATTGAGGTGTTTCTATAATCAGTTAATACATTGGAGACAGTCTGTATCACATTTATCTGTTTCAAAGCCAGCATGGACAGAATATGCCAAAATCTAATAATTCTCATGTGCCAACACGCATACACGTCCAGCACACACACACACACACACACACACACACACACACACACACACACACACACACACACACACACACACACACACACACACACACACACACACACACACACACACACACACACACACACACACACACACACACACACACACACACACACACACACACACACACTCACACACGCACACACACACACGCACACATACACACAGGCACAGGGACGCACATGTGTGCAACAGACATACACACAAGCACACATAAAAAGTATCTCTATTACTCTTCTCTCTCTTTCTGTCTCTCTCCATCCCTCTTTCTCCTCCCGCCTCTCTATACCTCTGAGGATCAGGAAGCAAATATGGCAACCAGGGATAACTCATCAGAAAATCTCATTAAAAAACCTCTTCTCCTCTCTGTTTGGTATATCACCACCTCATTCTCCTCTTTCTATTTGGTATATCACCACCTCATTCTGTTTGGTATATCACCACCTCATTCTGTTTGGTATATCACCACCTCATTCTCCTTTTTCTATTTGGTATATCACCACCTCATTCTGTTTGGTATATCACCACATCATTCTCCTCATTCTATTTGGTATATCACCACCTCATTCTGTTTGGTATATCACCACCTCATTCTCCTCTCTCTATTTGGTATATCACCACCTCATTCTCCTCTCTGTTTGGTATATCACCACCTCATTCTGTTTGGTATATCACCACCTCATTCTGTTTGGTATATCTCCACCTCATTCTGTTTGGTATACCACCACCTCATTCTCCTCTTTCTATTTGGTATATCACCACCTCATTCTATTTGGTATATCACCACCTCATTCTGTTTGGTATATCACCACCTCATTCTGTTTGGAATATCACCACCTCATTATGTTTGGAATATCACCACCTCATTCTATTTGGTATATCACCACCTCATTCTGTTTGGTATATCACCACCTCATTCTCCTCTTTCTATTTGGTATATCACCACCTCATTCTATTTGGTATATCACCACCTCATTCTGTTTGGTATATCACCACCTCATTCTGTTTGGTATATCACCACCTCATTCTCCTCTTTCTATTTGGTATATCACCACCTCATTCTGTTTGGTATATCACCACCTCATTCTCCTCATTCTATTTGGTATATCACCACCTCATTCTGTTTGGTATATCACCACCTCATTCTATTTGGTATATCACCACCTCATTCTGTTTGGTATATCACCACCTCATTCTCCTCTCTCTATTTGGTATGTCACCACCTCATTCTATTTGGTATATCACCACCTCATTCTGTTTGGTATATCACCACCTCATTCTGTTTGGTATACCACCACCTCATTCTCCTCTTTCTATTTGGTATATCACCACCTCATTCTATTTGGTATATCACCACCTCATTCTGTTTGGTATATCACCACCTCATTCTCCTCTCTCTATTTGGTATGTCACCACCTCATTCTCCTCTCTGTTTGGTATATCACCACCTCATTCTCCAATCTGTTTGGTATATCACCACCTCATTCTCTTCTCTCTGTTTGGTATATCACCACCTCATTCTCTTCTCTCTGTTTGGTATATCACCACCTCATTCTCTTCTCTCTGTTTGGTATATCACCAACTCATTCTCTTCTCTCTGTTTGGTATATCAATTCAATTCAATTCAATTCAAGGGGCTTTATTGGCATGGGAAACATGTGTTAACATTGCCAAAGCAAGTAAGGTATATAATATATAAAGTGAAATAAACAATAAAAATTAACAGTAGACATCACACATACAGAAGTTTCAAAACAATAAAGACATTACAAATGTCATATTATATATATATATATACAGTGTTTTTACAATGTGCAAATGGTAAAGGACACAAGATAAAATAAATAAGCATAGATATGTGTTGTATTTACAATGGTGCGTGTTCTTCACTGGTTGCCCTTTTCTCGTGGCAACAGGTCACAAATCTTGCTGCTCTGATGGCACACTGTGGAATTTCACCCAGTAGATATGGGAGTTTTTCAAAATTGGATTTGTTTTCAAATTCTTTGTGGATCTGTGTAATCTGAGGGAAATATGTCTCTCTAATATGGTCATACATTGGGCAGGAGGTTAGGAAGTGCAGCTCAGTTTCCACCTCATTTTGTGGGCAGTGAGCACATAGCCTGTCTTCTCTTGAGAGCCATGTCTGCCTACGTCGACCTTTCTCAATAGCAAGGCTATGCTCGCTGAGTCTGTACATAGTCAAAGCTTTCCTTAATTTTGGGTCAGTCACAGTGGTCAGGTATTCTGCCGCTGTGTACTCTCTGTGTAGGGCCAAATAGCATTCTAGTTTGCTCTGTTTTTTTGTTAATTCTTTCCAGTGTGTCAAGTAATTATCTTTTTGTTTTCTCATGATTTGGTTGGGTCTAATTGTGCTGCTGTCATGGGGCTCTGTAGGGTGTGTTTGTGAACAGAGCCCCAGGACCAGCTTGCTTAGGGGACTCTTCTCCAGGTTCATCTCTCTGTAGGTGATGGCTTTGTTGTGGAAGGTTTGGGAATCGCTTCCTTTTAGGTGGTTATAGAATTTAACTGCTCTTTTCTGGATTTTGATAATTAGTGGGTATCGGCCTAATTCTGCTCTGCATGCATTATTTGGTGTTCTACGTTGTACACTGAGGATATTTTTGCAGAATTCTGCGTGCAGAGTCTCAATTTGGTGTTTGTCCCATTTTGTGAAGTCTTGGTTGGTGAGCGGACCCCAGACCTCACAACCATAAAGGGCAATGGGCTCTATGACTGATTCAAGTATTTTTAGCCAAATCCTAATTGGTATGTTGAAATTTATGTTCCTTTTGATGGCATAGAATGCCCTTCTTGCCTTGTGTCTCAGATCGTTCACAGCTTTGTGGAAGTTACCTGTGGCGCTGATGTTTAGGCCAAGGTATGTATAGTTTTTTGTGTGCTCTAGGGCAACAGTGTCTAGATGGAATTTGTATTTGTGGTCCTGGTGACTGGACCTTTTTGGAACACCATTATTTTGGTCTTACTGAGATTTACTGTCAGGGCCCAGGTCTGACAGAATCTGTGCATAAGATCTAGGTGCTGCTGTAGGCCCTCCTTGGTTGGTGACAGAAGCACCAGATCATCAGCAAACAGCAGACATTTGACTTCAGATTCTAGTAGGGTGAGGCCGGGTGCTGCAGACTTTTCTAGTGCCCGCGCCAGTTCGTTGATATATATGTTGAAGAGGGTGGGGCTTAAGCTGCATCCCTGTCTAACCCCACGACCCTGTGTGAAGAAATGTGTGTGTTTTTTGCCAATTTTAACCGCACACTTGTTGTTTGTGTACATGGATTTTATGATGTCGTATGTTTTACCCCCAACACCACTTTCCATCAGTTTGTATAGCAGACCCTCATGCCAAATTGAGTCGAAGGCTTTTTTGAAATCAACAAAGCATGAGAAGACTTTGCCTTTGTTTTGGTTTGTTTGGTTGTCAATTAGGGTGTGCAGGGTGAATACATGGTCTGTTGTACGGTAATTTGGTAAAAAGCCAATTTGACATTTGCTCAGTACATTGTTTTCATTGAGGAAGTGTACGAGTCTGCTGTTAATGATAATGCAGAGGATTTTCCCAAGGTTACTGTTGACGCATATTCCACGGTAGTTATTGGGGTCAAATTTGTCTCCATTTTTGTGGATTGGGGTGATCAGTCCTTGGTTCCAAATATTGGGGAAGATGCCAGAGCTAAGGATGATGTTAAAGAGTTTTAGTATAGCCAATTGGAATTTGTTGTCTGTATATTTGATCATTTCATTGAGGATACCATCAACACCACAGGCCTTTTTGGGTTGGAGGGTTTTTATTTTGTCCTGTAACTCATTCAATGTTATTGGAGAATCCAGTGGGTTCTGGTAGTCTTTAATAGTTGATTCTAAGATCTGTATTTGATCATGTATATGTTTTTGCTCTTTATTCTTTGTTATAGAGCCAAAAAGATTGGAGAAGTGGTTTACCCATACATCTCCATTTTGGATAGATAATTCTTCGTGTTGTTGTTTGTTTAGTGTTTTCCAATTTTCCCAGAAGTGGTTAGAGTCTATGGATTCTTCAATTACATTGAGCTGATTTCTGACATGCTGTTCCTTCTTTTTCCGTAGTGTATTTCTGTATTGTTTTAGTGATTCACCATAGTGAAGGCGTAGACTCAGGTTTTCCGGGTCTCTATGTTTTTGGTTGGACAGGTTTCTCAATTTCTTTCTTAGAATTTTGCATTCTTCATCAAACCATTTGTCATTGTTGTTAATTTTCTTCGGTTTTCTATTTGAGATTTTTAGATTTGATAGGGAAGCTGAGAGGTCAAATATACTGTTAAGATTTTCTACTGCCAAGTTTACACCTTCACTATTACAGTGGAACGTTTTACCCAGGAAATTGTCTAAAAGGGATTGAATTTGTTGTTGCCTAATTGTTTTTTGGTAGGTTTCCAAACTGCATTCCTTCCATCTATAGCATTTCTTAATGTTACTCAGTTCCTTTGGCTTTGATGCCTCATGATTGAGTATTGCTCTGTTTAGGTAGACTGTGATTTTGCTGTGGTCTGATAGGGGTGTCAGTGGGCTGACTGTGAACGCTCTGAGAGACTCTGGGTTGAGGTCAGTGATAAAGTAGTCTACAGTACTACTGCCAAGAGATGAGCTATAGGTGTACCTACCATAGGAGTCCCCTCGAAGCCTACCATTGACTATGTACATACCCAGCGTGCGACAGAGCTGCAGGAGTTGTGACCCGTTTTTGTTGGTTATGTTGTCATAGTTGTGCCTAGGGGGCATACGGGGAGGGGATGCTGTCACCTCCAGGCAGGTGTTTGTCCCCCTGTGTGCTGAGGGTGTCAGGTTCTTGTCCGGTTCTGGCATTTAGGTCACCACAGACTAGTACATGTCCCTGGGCCTGGAAATGATTGATTTCCCCCTCCAGGATGGAGAAGCTGTCTTCATTAAAATATGGGGATTCTAGTGGGGGGATATAGGTAGCACACAGGAGGACATTTTTCTCTGTTAGGATAATTTCCTTTTGAATTTCTAGCCAAATGTAGAATGTTCCTGTTTTGATTAATTTAATGGAGTGAGTTAGGTCTGCTCTATACCAAATTAGCATACCCCCTGAGTCCCTTCCCTGTTTCACACCTGGTAGTTTGGTGGATGGGACTACCAGCTCTCTGTAACCTAGAGGGCATCCAGTGGGTCTGTCTCCTCTATACCAGGTTTCTTGCAGGATGACAATGTCTGTATTACCGATTTCTTTGGTGAAGTCCGTGTTTCTGCTCTTCAGGCCAAAGGCAGATGACCTCAGGCCTTGGATATTCCAGGATGAAATAGTAAAGGCTTTTTGTTCCATAAAGTGTCCAATGTTGTTGGTCGTGGTTTGGCCTCAGGCCAGTAAGTGTGAGCAGAGCCTGCTGAGCATCTGGTACATGCCATTGGCTTGGGCGAGTGTGAGAGTGGGGGTTGGGACTGTTTGCCCGCTCACTACCTGGGCGTATGTGTGGCTTCCATGTTGAGGCCCTCTTTGCGGGGGTGGGGTGCATGGGATGGGCAGGAGTGGCATAGGTCTGATCTGAGGGGGCCTAAATGGGGTGTGGGCATGATTGACGTGGGGGGGTGTTGATTGGTTGGGGTAGGGGTGTGGATGTGTCTGGGTGTGCGGTGGTCTGGATGTAATTCCTCTTGGCGTGGGTCCTCTATGTGTAGGTCCAGGGGGGGTCCTGCAGGTCTGGGAGGGTGTCTCGCTGGTCTGGGTGGGGTGTCTATTGATCTGTTGCTCCTGTGTGAAGTGTTGGGGATACGTTTGAGAGCGATGTCCTTTAGAGTTCGGGCAAAGATGGGCACTGCTGCCTTGTAGAGGTGGACCTGGTCATAGAGGCTGTTCAAGTCCAGGGTGGAGTGGTGGGCCAGGAAAACGTTTGGTTTTGAGGCACAGTCACGGGAAATACTTGCGTTTACCCGCTGTATTGTGGCAGGGTGGAAGTCTTTTCGTGGTAGCAGGGTGGAGATAACCACTTGTGCGTTGGGGAAAGTAGAAGAAGCCTTTTCAATCACTCCCTTCAGTGCTGTGGCCACTCTTTCCTGCTGGGCCCTCAGGTCGTTTGTGCCTGTGTGTATTATTATGTGGCTGGGTGAGCCTAGTTTGGCCTCAGACAGAAGGTCTATGGCGCTCTGGGTGTTTGGACACCAGAGTTTAGACACACTGTGTTTGGGAAAAAGTTTTTTTTTCTTCTATATATTTCCCATTTGAGTCCATAAGTAGTACAATCTGTGTCTTGTGTTTGTCCTCAGTGGGTGTGGGGGTTGTCAGAAGGGCTATCAGGGTGGCTGACAGGGGGTGCTCAGGGGGGTGAGAGCCGCTGGGCTTGGGGTTCTTCATTTGTCTGTTCTGCTGTGATGTCGAGATTTTTGTTGGGTGCTGAGGTGGGCTGTTCTGCTGGCTTCTCTGTGGGGGTGGCCACCTCTCTAGTGGGTTGTTCTCTGTCACACGCCGTCCCCCTCAACCTCTCCTCCATCCCCTCAACCTCTCCTCCATCCCCCTCACCTTCTCCTCCATCCCCCTCAACCTCTCCTCCACCAGCAGTCTGATACTCTCCTCTAGTTGCCTGTCCTGCTCCTCTTTCTCCTGTTGTATTTGTCTCACCACTGTCCAAAGTGCAGATATGTCTCTGTCCACCTCCAGCTCTCCTGGTCTGGTTAAGTTGTTTTGCTGGGCTGTTGTCTGGGTCTGTGCTGACTGAAGTGTGATCACCTGCTGTTCCAGCTCCACCTGCCTTATCTCCAGCTGGGTGAATTTGTCTTTCATTTCAATGAGGGAGTGGTAATCTGTGCTGGGAGGTTGACTCTCCGCTGGGGGTTGCTCGTCTGTGGGGTTAAATAGTGAAGAGGTCTGGTCTGACCCACTCGGTGTGGGGGTATCTTTATCAAGGGAGAGCTTCTCCTGCTGGGCTAATTCTTTGATTAGGTGAAAGTCCAGCTGAAACTGTTTGGTGTTATTCTGTACAATTACTGTTCCGGACTTATAGATATTTATATTGCTTGACTCAGAGTCCTCGTTATCAAGTATTCTGAGTTTCCACCCTCGTTAACCCCCTCTCTTAACAAAGGGGTAGTGTGCTAATATAGCACTGTGCCATGCCAGGGGATGGTTTGTGTGGAAGATAAGGTTGCTGATGTTCCCATTTTTGTAATAGTCAGCAAAAAGTGTCTCTTGATTTTCCATAAGGAGCTTCATCTTGTAATCTTTTCTTGACTTATCATTCTTTACATGCAAAGGGTACTGTATTTTAATTACCTCTGAACAGCGGGAGGGAGCCTCTAAGGCCTCTCCATTTGGTTGGGGTAGACTGTGTGACTCTCCTGCCATTGTTGGGCTAATGGGCTTTGACACCTCTCACTTGACACGTCAGTGCTAGTTGAAGCTGTATCAAGCTTGGCAGAATTATGTTAGAATTCAGTCCTTATAAAGTAATGTTGTGTATTTTTCTTCTTGGCTTTTGGCTTTTAAATATATAGTTTCAGACTAAGCATTACTCACTCAGTTCCAGGTTGGATGGGGTTTTCAGGTTTTTGTTGTTTTCCAGAGAATTTGCTGTATAGAGAAATAAATCTTGGTAGTTGTGAACCTTCCAGGTGATTCCGTAATTCCGTCCAAAATCAGGTTGTAGGTTTTAAGTTTTGATTTGAAGTGGGGGTTATGTTGTAGAGGGTAGAATCCAGTATGTGTTCCTGACAAAAAATCCAAGTTTATCTAACTCCAAATCTATCTTTTTTAAAGAAAATGCTGAAATCTATCTTTTTTAAAGAAAATGCTGAAAAATGCAGGAGCTCATCTGATCGTGACCTCTCTCTGTCTCTCTCTCTCTCTCTCACCACCTCATTCTCTTCTCTCTGTTTGGTATATCACCAACTCATTCTCTTCTCTCTGTTTGGTATATCACCACCTCATTCTACTCTCTCTGTTTGGTATATCACCACCTCATTCTCCTCTCTCTGTTTGGTATATCACCACCTCATTCTCTTCTCTCTGTTTGTTATATCACCACCTCATTCTACTCTCTCTGTTTGGTATATCACCACCTCATTCTCCTCTCTCTGTTTGGTATATCACCACCTCATTCTCTTCTCTCTGTTTGGTATATCACCACCTCATTCTCCTCTCTCTGTTTGGTATATCACCACCTCATTATGTTTGGTATATCACCACCTCATTATCCTCTTTCTATTTGGTATATCACCACCTCATTATGTTTGGAAAATCACCACCTCATTCTATTTGGTATATCACCACCTCATTCTGTTTGGTATATCACCACCTCATTCTCCTCTTTGTATTTGGTATATCACCACCTCATTCTGTTTGGTATATCATCACCTCATTATCCTCTTTCTATTTGGTATATCACCACCTCATTCTGTTTGGTATATCACCACCTCATTCTATTTGGTATATCACCACCTCATTCTGTTTGGTATATCACCACCTCATTCTCCTCTCTCTATTTGGTATGTTACCACCTCATTCTCTTCTCTCTGTTTCGTATATCACCACCTTATTCTCTTCTCTCTGTTTGGTATATCACCACCTCATTCTCTTCTCTCTGTTTGGTATATCACTACCCCATTCTCTTCTCTCTGTTTGGTATATCACCACCTCATTCTCTTCTCTCTGTTTGCTATATCACCAACTCATTCTACTCTCTCTGTTTGGTATATCACCACCTCATTCTCTTCTCTCTGTTTGGTATATCACCACCTCATTCTCCTCTCTCTGTTTGGTATATCACCACCTCATTCTACTCTCTCTGTTTGGTATATCAACGCCTCATTCTCCTCTCTGTTTGGTATATCACCACCTCATTCTCCTCTCTCTGTTTGGTATATCACCACCTCATTCTCCTCTCTCTGTTTGGTATATCACCACATAATTCTCTTCTCTGTTTGGTATATCACCACCTCATTCTCCTCTCTGTTTGGTATATCACCACCTCATTCTCCTCTCTCTGATTGGTATATCACCACCTCATTCTCCTCTCTCTGTTTGGTATATCACCACCTCATTCTCCTCTCTCTGTTTGGTATATCACCACCTCATTCTCCTCTCTCTGTTTGGTATATCACCACCTCATTCTACTCTCTCTGTTTGGTATATCAACGCCTCATTCTCCTCTCTGTTTGGTATATCACCACCTCATTCTCCTCTCTCTGTTTGGTATATCACCACCTCATTCTCCTCTCTCTGTTTGGTATATCACCACATAATTCTCTTCTCTGTTTGGTATATCACCACCTCATTCTCTTCTCTCTGTTTGGTATATCACCACCTCATTCTCCAATCTGTTTGGTATATCACCACCTCATTCTACTCTCTCTGGTATATCAATGCCTCATTCTCCTCTCTGTTTGGTATATCACCACCTCATTCTCCTCTCTCTGTTTGTTATATCACCACCTCATTCTCCTCTCTGTTTGGTATATCACCACCTCATTCTGTTTGATATATCACCACCTCATTCTGTTTGGTATATCACCACCTCATTCTGTTTGGTATACCACCACCTCATTCTCCTCTTTCTATTTGGTATATCACCACCTCATTCTCCAATCTGTTTGGTATATCACCACCTCATTCTACTCTCTCTGTTTGGTATATCAACGCCTGATTCTCCTCTCTGTTTGGTATATCACCACCTCATTCTCCTCTCTCTATTTGGTATGTCACCACCTCATTCTCCTCTCTGTTTGGTATATCAACACCTCATTCTCCAATCTGTTTGGTATATCACCACCTCATTCTCCAATCTGTTTGGTATATCACCACCTCATTCTCTTCTCTCTGTTTGGTATATCACCATCTCATTCTCTTCTCTCTGTTTGGTATATCACCACCTCATTCTCTTCTCTCTGTTTGGTATATCACCAACTCATTCTCTTCTCTCTGTTTGGTATATCACCACCTCATTCTCTTCTCTCTGTTTGGTATATCACCAACTCATTCTCTTCTCTCTGTTTGGTATATCACCACCTCATTCTACTCTCTCTGTTTGGTATATCACCACCTCATTCTCCTCTCTCTGTTTGGTATATCACCACCTCATTCTCTTCTCTCTGTTTGTTATATCACCACCTCATTCTACTCTCTCTGTTTGGTATATCACCACCTCATTCTCTTCTCTCTGTTTCGTATATCACCACCTTATTCTCTTCTCTCTGTTTGGTATATCACCACCTCATTGTCTTCTCTCTGTTTGGTATATCACTACCTCATTCTCTTCTCTCTGTTTGGTATATCACCACCTCATTCTCTTCTCTCTGTTTGCTATATCAACAACTCATTCTACTCTCTCTGTTTGGTATATCACCACCTCATTCTCTTCTCTCTGTTTGGTATATCACCACCTCATTCTACTCTCTCTGTTTGGTATATCAACGCCTCATTCTCCTCTCTGTTTGGTATATCACCACCTCATTCTCCTCTCTCTGTTTGGTATATCACCACCTCATTCTCCTCTCTCTGTTTGGTATATCACCACATAATTCTCTTCTCTGTTTGGTATATCACCACCTCATTCTCCTCTCTGTTTGGTATATCACCACCTCATTCTCCTCTCTCTGATTGGTATATCACCAGCTCATTCTCCTCTCTCTGTTTGGTATATCACCACCTCATTCTCCTCTCTCTGTTTGGTATATCACCACCTCATTCTCCTCTCTCTGTTTGGTATATCACCACCTCATTCTACTCTCTCTGTTTGGTATATCAACGCCTCATTCTCCTCTCTGTTTGGTATATCACCACCTCATTCTCCTCTCTCTGTTTGGTATATCACCACCTCATTCTCCTCTCTCTGTTTGGTATATCACCACATAATTCTCTTCTCTGTTTGGTATATAACCACCTCATTCTCCTCTCTGTTTGGTATATCACCACCTCATTCTACTCTCTCTGTTTGGTATATCAATGCCTCATTCTCCTCTCTGTTTGGTATATCACCACCTCATTCTCCTCTCTCTGTTTGTTATATCACCACCTCATTCTCCTCTCTGTTTGGTATATCACCACCTCATTCTGTTTGATATATCACCACCTCATTCTGTTTGGTATATCACCACCTCATTCTGTTTGGTATACCACCACCTCATTCTCCTCTTTCTATTTGGTATATCACCACCTCATTCTCCAATCTGTTTGGTATATCACCACCTCATTCTACTCTCTCTGTTTGGTATATCAACGCCTGATTCTCCTCTCTGTTTGGTATATCACCACCTCATTCTCCTCTCTCTATTTGGTATGTCACCACCTCATTCTCCTCTCTGTTTGGTATATCAACACCTCATTTTCCAATCTGTTTGGTATATCACCACCTCATTCTCCAATCTGTTTGGTATATCACCACCTCATTCTCTTCTCTCTGTTTGGTATATCACCATCTCATTCTCTTCTCTCTGTTTGGTATATCACCACCTCATTCTCTTCTCTCTGTTTGGTATATCACCAACTCATTCTCTTCTCTCTGTTTGGTATATCACCACCTCATTCTCTTCTCTCTGTTTGGTATATCACCAACTCATTCTCTTCTCTCTGTTTGGTATATCACCACCTCATTCTACTCTCTCTGTTTGGTATATCACCACCTCATTCTCCTCTCTCTGTTTGGTATATCACCACCTCATTCTCTTCTCTCTCTTTGTTATATCACCACCTCATTCTACTCTCTCTGTTTGGTATATCACCACCTCATTCTCCTCTCTCTGTTTGGTATATCACCTCCTCATTCTCTTCTCTCTGTTTGGTATATCACCACCTCATTCTCCTCTCTCTGTTTGGTATATCACCACCTCATTATGTTTGGTATATCACCACCTCATTATCCTCTTTCTATTTGGTATATCACCACCTCATTATGTTTGGAAAATCACCACCTCATTCTATTTGGTATATCACCACCTCATTCTGTTTGGTATATCACCACCTCATTCTCCTCTTTCTATTTGGTATATCACCACCTCATTCTGTTTGGTATATCATCACCTCATTCTCCTCTTTCTATTTGGTATATCACCACCTCATTCTGTTTGGTATATCACCACCTCATTCTATTTGGTATATCACCACCTCATTCTGTTTGGTATATCACCACCTCATTCTCCTCTCTCTATTTGGTATGTCACCACCTCATTCTCCTCTCTGTTTGGTATATCACCACCTCATTCTCCAATCTGTTTGGTATATCACCACCTCATTCTCTTCTCTCTGTTTGGTATATCACCACCTCATTCTCTTCTCTCTGTTTGGTATATCACTACCTCATTCTCTTCTCTCTGTTTGGTATATCACCACCTCATTCTCTTCTCTCTGTTTGCTATATCAACAACTCATTCTACTCTCTCTGTTTGGTATATCACCACCTCATTCTCTTCTCTCTGTTTGGTATATCACCACCTCATTCTCCTCTTTCTGTTTGGTATATCACCACCTCATTCTACTCTCCCTGTTTGGTATATCAACGCCTCATTCTCCTCTCTGTTTGGTATATCACCACCTCATTCTCCTCTCTCTGTTTGGTATATCACCACCTCATTCTCCTCTCTCTGTTTGGTATATCACCACATAATTCTCTTCTCTGTTTGGTATATCACCACCTCATTCTCCTCTCTGTTTGGTATATCACCACCTCATTCTCCTCTCTCTGATTGGTATATCACCACCTCATTCTCCTCTCTCTGTTTGGTATATCACCACCTCATTCTCCTCTCTCTGTTTGGTATATCACCACCTCATTCTCCTCTCTCTGTTTGGTATATCACCACCTCATTCTACTCTCTCTGTTTGGTATATCAACGCCTCATTCTCCTCTCTGTTTGGTATATCACCACCTCATTCTCCTCTCTCTGTTTGGTATATCACCACCTCATTCTCCTCTCTCTGTTTGGTATATCCCCACGTAATTCTCTTCTCTGTTTGGTATATCACCACCTCATTCTCCTCTCTGTTTGGTATATCACCACCTCATTCTCCAATCTGTTTGGTATATCACCACCTCATTCTGTTTGATTTATCACCACCTCATTCTGTTTGGTATATCACCACCTCATTCTGTTTGGTATACCACCACCTCATTCTCCTCTTTCTATTTGGTATATCACCACCTCATTATGTTTGGAATATCACCACCTCATTCTATTTGGTATATCACCACCTCATTCTGTTTGGTATATCACCACCACATTCTCCTCTTTCTATTTGGTATATCACCACCTCATTCTATTTGGTATATCACCACCTCATTCTGTTTGGTATACCACCACCTCATTCTCCTCTTTCTATTTGGTATATCACCACCTCATTCTCCAATCTGTTTGGTATATCACCACCTCATTCTACTCTCTCTGTTTGGTATATCAACGCCTCATTCTCCTCTCTGTTTGGTATATCACCACCTCATTCTCCTCTCTCTATTTGGTATGTCACCACCTCATTCTCCTCTCTGTTTGGTATATCAACACCTCATTCTCCAATCTGTTTGGTATATCACCACCTCATTCTCCAATCTGTTTGGTATATCACCACCTCATTCTCTTCTCTCTGTTTGGTATATCACCACCTAATTCTCTTCTCTCTGTTTGGTATATCACCACCTCATTCTCTTCTCTCTGTTTGGTGTATCACCAACTCATTCTCTTCTCTCTGTTTGGTATATCACCACCTCATTCTCTTCTCTCTGTTTGGTATATCACCAACTCATTCTCTTCTCTCTGTTTGGTATATCACCACCTCATTCTACTCTCTCTGTTTGGTATATCACCACCTCATTCTCCTCTCTCTGTTTGGTATATCACCACCTCATTATGTTTGGTATATCACCACCTCATTATCCTCTTTCTATTTGGTATATCACCACCTCATTATGTTTGGAAAATCACCACCTCATTCTATTTGGTATATCACCACCTCATTCTGTTTGGTATATCACCACCTCATTCTCCTCTTTCTATTTGGTATATCACCACCTCATTCTGTTTGGTATATCATCACCTCATTCTCCTCTTTCTATTTGGTATATCACCACCTCATTCTGTTTGGTATATCACCACCTATTTCTATTTGGTATATCACCACCTCATTCTGTTTGGTATATCACCACCTCATTCTCCTCTCTCTATTTAGTATGTCACCACCTCATTCTCCTCTCTGTTTGGTATATCACCACCTCATTCTCCAATCTGTTTGGTATATCACCACCTCATTCTCTTCTCTCTGTTTGGTATATCACCACCTCATTCTCTTCTCTCTGTTTGGTATATCACTACCTCATTCTCTTCTCTCTGTTTGGTATATCACCACCTCATTCTCTTCTCTCTGTTTGCTATATCAACAACTCATTCTACTCTCTCTGTTTGGTATATCACCACCTCATTCTCTTCTCTCTGTTTGGTATATCACCACCTCATTCTCCTCTCTCTGTTTGGTATATCACCACCTCATTCTACTCTCTCTGTTTGGTATATCAACGCCTCATTCTCCTCTCTGTTTGGTATATCACCACCTCATTCTCCTCTCTCTGTTTGGTATATCACCACCTCATTCTCCTCTCTCTGTTTGGTATATCACCACATAATTCTCTTCTCTGTTTGGTATATCACCACCTCATTCTCCTCTCTGTTTGGTATATCACCACCTCATTCTCCTCTCTCTGATTGGTATATCACCACCTCATTTTCCTCTCTCTGTTTGGTATATCACCACCTCATTCTCCTCTCTCTGTTTGGTATATCACCACCTCATTCTCCTCTCTCTGTTTGGTATATCACCACCTCATTCTACTCTCTCTGTTTGGTATATCAACGCCTCATTCTCCTCTCTGTTTGGTATATCACCACCTCATTCTCCTCTCTCTGTTTGGTATATCACCACCTCATTCTCCTCTCTCTGTTTGGTATATCACCACATAATTCTCTTCTCTGTTTGGTATATCACCACCTCATTCTCCTCTCTGTTTGGTATATCACCACCTCATTCTCCAATCTGTTTGGTATGTCACCACCTCATTCTACTCTCTCTGTTTGGTATATCAACGCCTCATTCTCCTCTCTGTTTGGTATATCACCACCTCATTCTCCTCTCTCTGTTTGTTATATCACCACCTCATTCTCCTCTCTGTTTGGTATATCACCACCTCATTCTGTTTGATATATCACCACCTCATTCTGTTTGGTATATCACCACCTCATTCTGTTTGGTATACCACCACCTCATTCTCCTCTTTCTATTTGGTATATCACCACCTCATTATGTTTGGAATATCACCACCTCATTCTATTTGGTATATCACCACCTCATTCTGTTTGGTATATCACCCCCACATTCTCCTCTTTCTATTTGGTATATCACCACCTCATTCTATTTGGTATATCACCACCTCATTCTGTTTGGTATACCACCACCTCATTCTCCTCTTTCTATTTGGTATATCACCACCTCATTCTCCAATCTGTTTGGTATATCACCACCTCATTCTACTCTCTCTGTTTGGTATATCAACGCCTCATTCTCCTCTCTGTTTGGTATATCACCACCTCATTCTCCTCTCTCTATTTGGTATGTCACCACCTCATTCTCCTCTCTGTTTGGTATATCAACACCTCATTCTCCAATCTGTTTGGTATATCACCACCTCATTCTCCAATCTGTTTGGTATATCACCACCTCATTCTCTTCTCTCTGTTTGGTATATCACCACCTCATTCTCTTCTCTCTGTTTGGTATATCACCACCTCATTCTCTTCTCTCTGTTTGGTATATCACCAACTCATTCTCTTCTCTCTGTTTGGTATATCACCACCTCATTCTCTTCTCTCTGTTTGGTATATCACCAACTCATTCTCTTCTCTCTGTTTGGTATATCACCACCTCATTCTACTCTCTCTGTTTGGTATATCACCACCTCATTCTCCTCTCTCTGTTTGGTATATCACCACCTCATTCTCCTCTCTATTTGGTATATCACCACCTCATTCTCCTCTCTCTGTTTGGTATATCACCACCTCATTCTACTCTCTCTGTTTGGTATATCAACACCTCATTCTCCACTCTGTTTGGTATATCAACACCTCATTCTCCCCTCTCTGTTTGGTATATCTCTACCTCATTCTCCACTCTGTTTGGTATATCACCATCTAATTCTCCTCTCTCCATTTGCTTTTTCACCCCCTCATTCTCCTCTTTTTGGTATATCACCCTCCCTTTGTTCCCTGTTATCAACACAGTGGATCAGCACACTTTTGGAATTGAGAAATATTCCCATTTTAATAATGGTTATGTTCAGGAGTTTTTCCTCGCCTGACTTCGTAAAACTCCAGGCCCTACATAACATATGCTTAATATCCCTGTCACCTGTCCCCAGAACGTAATAACACCATACAGTAGATCAACTGTCAAATTTAATTTCTCAATAAAAAGTCTTCCTCATTCGTCACAGCCCATGTTGATTGCCATATTCTCATGGCCATATGCTTTGTCTGATGTCTGAGTATGAAAGCTGATGATAGCCAACGTAAACCTATTATCTCCCTTGGGGATTCAATAGAGTACAGTGATTAATTCACAATTACCAAGACGCTCTACAGATCATGTTAACCATGGAAGTGTCTCCGGCTCTCAAGCCTTTTGATTCTGAAGTGGCCATTGCTCGTTTCCGTGGCGACACCAAATGAAAACACAAATAATTACCATAGTGAGCGTAACCGATGAGCGATGAGACGGTGCCTTTCATCCCAGCGCTATAATTACACCTCAATTTGGTGCAACAGCAACCCACCACTGTGTCTAATAAACAGGAAGATTTTTGGAGTTTTTTATTTTAATTAACGGCAGTCTCGCAGGAGAGGGAGAGAGTGACATTAAACACTTGGGGCGCTTGAGACTAATTACTCTACAACCACCAAATAATGAGCCAGTTGATTGGGTAAAACTAAATCAAATCAAACTTATTTGTCACATGTACCAAATACAATAGATGTAGACCTTACCTTAAAATGCTTATGTCACACCCTGACCATAGTTTGCTTTGTATGTTTCTATGTTTTGTTTGGTCAGGGTGTGATATGAGTGGGCATTCTATGTTGTGAGTCTCGTTTGTCTGTTTCTGTGTTTGGCCTGATATGGTTCTCAATCAGAGGCAGGTGTTCGTCATTGTCTCTGATTGGGAACCATATTTTGGTAGCCTGTTTGGTGTTGGGTTTTGTGGGTGATTGTCTCCTGTGTCAGTGTTTGTACCACACGGGACTGGTTTCGGGTTTTCACATTTATTGTTTTGTACTTTGTTCATGTATAGTTTTTCTCATAAAAAAAAACATGAACTTCAACTGCGCTGCGTATTGGTCCGCCTCTCCTTTGACACAAGAAAACCGTTACACTAAATAAGCTAACGTAAAACAAAATAATAATAACAAGGCTATATACAGGGGGTACTGGTACCGAGTCAATGTGTGGGGGTACAGGTTGTGGTAACTGAGGTAACATGTTGGTAGTGGTAAAGTGACTATGCATAGATAATAAACAGAGTAGCAGTAGGATAAAAAAGGGAGGATCAATGCAAATATTCCGGGTGGCTATTTGATTAGCTGTTCAGCAGTCTTATGGCTTGGGGGTAGAAGCTGTTAAGGAGCCTTTTGGTCCTAGACTTGGCGCTAAGGTACCGCTTGCTGTGCTGTAGCAGAGAAAACAGACTAAGATTAGGGTGGCTGGAGTCTTTGTCAACTTTTAGGGCCTTCCTCTGACATATTTCTGGAGTCACTCTACTGGTCAGATCCTGTGGTTGTGGTGTGTCTTTGTGTGGTTATCACTGTGTGTTGAGCCCTTATGACGTGGGTTACGGTGTTATGAAGCTTACGACATCATCTTGAGAAATATGTATTCATCTTACATCTTGTTTGTCTGTCTGTATTTCTTTTTTAAATCTTTGAATCCACTTGTCAATTCTAACGTCCAGTATTTTAAAGAATGATGTAAACCTAAATGATCTTCAAACTGCACCTCAGATGCTTGGTCCTTAAAAATAAATGTTGAATTAAATCGATTTTGACCCTCCTCTTTAGAGTTTTCCAGATGTATCTGAGAAGATGTTCTGCTGTGGCTTTTGCAGAACTGAAAGAGACAGAGGAGGAATTGTTCTTACATAAAACCTGAAGAAAGAGGGATATTTCAAATTGCAAAGAGAGAAAAATAAGTCCTGACTGCTTATCATATACTCTAGTCTGGCCTGTTACAACAATAAGAAGCAGCATGGCCCTTTCTACTTACAGAGATGTCAAGAAAACTCATGAATGCTCCGTAGTGTAGTTCTGAGACTTAAAACCTGCACTTGTTCCCATACAGTGCAGACACTGAAAAAGGGCGAAATGTCCTCAACAGCTGTGTTCGTAATGGAGGACCCTCATCCTACAAGAAAGGACAAATACATCCACATTTATTCCGTCAATGCTGCCAGGACACAAAAAGAGAGGGAGGGAGAGAGAACGAGAGAAGAGAGAAAAGGAGAGAGAGAGAAAAATGAACAGACCCTACATTTCCTTTCACAGTCATTTGCCAAGCGGACGAGTCCAAGCCCTTGTAGCAACCTGAAGGAGGATGATAAACTCGTCCCTCCTGTCAACATAGTGTTAACCCACCCATCCAAAAAGATGCACACACATACACGTATCTACAAACAAACTCACACACACACACATTTTTCTGAAAACTCTAACTGATAGTAGTAGGTGTTTTCAGTAGCTAAAGGTATTCTGTGAATTGATTTGGGTAAAACATAAACTGCATAAATCATTGCAGTTTTATAGGCCTATCTTTCCCTTTTATCCATCTCAATGAAGGGTATGTGTGTATGTATTCTTGGGAGACTAATCAACCAAGGATATAAACTGTGTACAAAACATTAGGAACTCCTTCCATGACATAGACTGACCAGGTGAATCCAGGTGAAAGCTATGATCCCTTATTGATGTCACTTGTTAAATCCACTTCAATCAGTGTAGATGAAGGGGAGGAGACAGGTTAAAGAAGGATTTTTAAACCATGAGACAATTGAGACACAAATTGTATACTGTATGTGTGCCATTCAGAGGGTGAATGGGCAAGACAAAAGATTTAGGTGCCTTTAAACGGGATATGGTAGTGAGTGCCAGGCGCACTGGTTTGAGTGTGTCAAGAACTGCAGCACTGCTGGGTTTTTCATGCTCAAAACACTATCCCGTGTGTATCAAGAATGGTCAACCACCCAAATGACAGCCAGCTTTACACTACTATGGAGTCAACATGGGCCCACATCCCTGTGAAACTCTTTCGACACCTTGTAGAGTCCATGCCCTGATGAATTGAGGCTGTTCTGAGAGCAAAGGGGAGGGGGGGGAGAGTGCAACTCAAAATTAGGAAGGTGTTGTTAATCTTTTGTACACTCAGTTGGAATGGCCAACAAATCAAAATCAAATCAAATGTTATTGTTTACATACACGTGATTAGCAGGTGTTATTGCGGGTGTAGCAAAATGCTTGTGCTTCTAGCTCCGACAATGCAGTAATATCTAACAAGTAATATCTAACAAATTGCACAACATATACCCAATACTCACAAATCTAAGTAGGATTAATTAAGACTATATACATGTGGATGTCACGCCTTGGTCTTAGTATTTTTTGTGTTTTAGTTTATTTGTTGGTCAGGCCAGGGTGTGACATGGGTTTATGTTGTATTTCGTATTGGGTTTTTTGTTGGTATTGGGATTTGCGGCTGAGTAGGGGTGTTGCATAGGTTTGGCTGCCTGATGCGGTTCTCAATCAGAGTCAGGTGATTCTCGTTGTCTCTGATTGGGAACCGTGTTTAGGTAGCCTGGGTTTCACTTTGTATTTCGTGGGTGATTGTTCCTGTCTCTGTGTAGTTTCACCAGATAGGCTGTAATTAGATTTCATGTTCCGTTTGTTATTTTGTATTTTGTAATAGTTATTTTATGTATCGCGATCCTTCATTAAAGATCATGAGTAACCACCACGCTGCATTTCGGTCCGACTCTCTTTTGACAAACGAAGAACGCCGTTACAGTGGATGAGCAATGTCAGAGCGGAACTGACTAAGATACAGTACTGAAAACAGTATATACATATGAGATGAGTAATGCAAGATATGTAAACATTATTATAAGTAAATGAGATATTGTAGAATAGTTTAGAAAACAGTATATACATATTAGATGAGTAATGCCAGATATGTAAAACACTAAGTGACTAAGATACCGTAGAATAGTATAGAACACAGTATATACATGATGAGTAATGCCAGATATGTAAAACACTAAGTGACTAAGATACCGTAGAATAGTATAGAATACAGTATATACATGATGAGTAATGCCAGATATGTAAAACACTAAGTGACTAAGATACCGTAGAATAGTATATAATACAGTATATACATGATGAGTAATGCCAGATATGTAAAACACTAAGTGACTAAGATACCGTAGAATAGTATAGAATACAGTATATACATGATGAGTAATGCCAGATATGTAAAACACTAAGTGACTAAGATACCGTAGAATAGTATAGAACACAGTATATATATGATGAATAATGCCAGATATGTAAACATTATTAAAGTAAATAGTGTTCCATTTTTTAAAGCGGCCAGTGATTTCTAGTCTATGCCTATAGACAGCAGCCTCTAATGTGCTAGTGATGGCTGTTTAACAGTCTGATAGAAGCTGTTTTCTCTGGAGAGCCTTGCGGTTGAGGGCGGTGCAGTTGCCGTACCAGGCGGTGATACAGCCCGACAGAATGCCCTCAATTGTGCATCTGTAAAAGTTTGTAAGGGCTTTAGGTGACAAACCAAATTTCTTTCGCCTCCTGTGGTTGAAGAGGCTCTGTGGCGACTTCTTCACCACACTGTCTGTGTGGGTGGTCCATTTCAGTTTGTCAGTGATGTGTACGCCAATATAAAAAAATATAAAAATAAAAATATATAAACTATACACCAGATTATAGTTGGTATACATAACACGCCACAAGCACTTTGATTGCAACCAATCGAAACCCTCTGAGGGGGATGGCAGCAAGTCTCTATCTGGGCTCTCTCATCTACTCTCTCTGTCAGCACACACACACATCATGTCTACCTTGTCCATGTGGTTGATGACATGTTGGAGGTGGTTGGTTAACGTCACAAGACTCGCAGAGTGACTGACTGAGATGAACTCCTGAACCCAGAGTAGAGGAACCCTCTGAGTGACATGTAGTGCATCATGTAGTGCATGTCGGTGCTCGTGTGTGTGTGTGTGTGCATGTGTGTGTGTGCATTTGTGTGTGTGTGTGTGCATTTGTGTGTGTGTGCGTGTGTGTGTGTGTGTGTGTGTGTGTGTGTGTGTGCATGTTGGGGGATTGGGGTGTAAAAGCTGCTATAGTGAAGGAGTAGGGTTCAGCATGTTCAGTCAGAGAGAAAGAGACAAGCTCATGGAGCAGCGGTTTCATATCCATATATGCAGACGGTGTGATGCTGAAGATACACACGACACAGCGTCAAACAGGTTATTTGTTAGTTATATTTGCCTGGGAAGAGTTGATCTGTCTGTGGCCTTGTACATACACTACAAACTGCATGAGATAACGTGTACTGCTCAGTGACATTATGGCCTTCTTGACACTGTCTGATCACTCAAAATAACTACACTGTGTCAATGTGGTGGAGAAAGTGAAGGGTTTATTATCGAAATAGATAGTTGGAGATTACTACACTGTATTTATAGTCCCATAGGGAAATGTAGTTTGCAGTCAGGATGACATACAACTCTAGATTGAATACTAGACACACAGACACTACAGTGGATATACTGTATACCAGGGGTAGGATCTTCTGACACACCCGATTCTACTAATCAACAAGCTCCTTGACTTTGATTGGCTGAATCAGGTGTGTTTGTTTAGAGCAGGATTAAAAGCCTGCAAAGACCGCAGCTCCCCTGAAGGAGGGTTGACCACACCTGTTACATAATATTGTAGATGTAGAGCCTACAGTGGATGACTTCTGTAGTAATACTGTAGATACAACTATTTTCATTTTACACTATTGGACCAGAGCAATGTTGGTTTGACTAAAGAGACACTATAAAAGTTAGAATGTCTAGTCTGCTGTAGTTGCACTCTGTAGTGACAGTCTAACATTATCGGTTGAGAGCAGTGCTGGGTGAGCAATGTGTGACTCTGACAGGATAGCAGGTGTTGAGGGAGACGCCACGCCACAACGGAAAAGGACAAACATCTCCTTGACAACGGAGAACAGCTGGTGGCGGGGTGTCTGATCTGTCAGGTACAAACTTCAAATCAGGGTTTGACAGCTGAAGCGTCGGCGCTACCGTAAACGTTAGCATTAGCAAATGCACCTGCATCTGTCACAAATCACCATGGTTACCAGAGAGAGAGAGAGGAAATGATTGATTTTGAAATCATCTGTATCTGCGCACCTGTCCCCTCTCCTTTTGCTAGGTCACATGCTTAAATCAGGGATACTTTCCTCACTATACATGGAATACATTCAACTGGCCTACTGTGAATCATACAGGAAATGTAGGAGGAAACATCAGGCATATGGAAGCTCCATCTGCCAATGAAATGGCAGTATGGCACAATGGTGGTGACATGCAGCAGTTATTGTGTGTAGATAATTGTGTGCAATTTTCTTATGCGTTATGGTGACTCATTTTCATCTATGATGAACAAAAAAAAATGTGGCTTTTGTTCCCAGCCCGACTGAGAGAGGTTGTGTGTGTGTGTTTATGTGTGTGTGTGTGTCACATCAGGTCATATCAGATTGATAGAGAGTAAACAGCTATTCAAATTATTCATAGTGTGTCAAGCTTTTGATTTTGTTTTGGATCTGCATTCTAATTAGTACCTTTTTTGTGTTTCATATCAGATGTCTAATTGGGTAATTAGTATAGGCTCATTAACAGCAATAAATAAAAAATTCCAATCAAAATCATCTCAGTCAATTGACCACAGTACTGCATTAAAGTTCCACTACTAGAGATGTTTCAAACTCTCCCACTCAATTGCCACGTCCATAAATTGACAAGACCGAGTGGTTGCTTAGCAATTGTAGAGATTAAATAGGTAGCAGGTTAAGTTTCTTAGCAACAGGAAGGGTGTGTAGGTGTGGATAGAAGGGGTGTACTGTATGTCTTGGGAAATATTTTGTCTCTCAGAAATGCAGCAGAAGCTATACACAGGAACATAGAGAGACATACTGTACATGTACTGTACATGTTCATTTGAGCCTTAACCCTTTGATGCGTACAATCACATATTTGTGATCGTTGTTGAGTGGTCCCTGCAGTGTACCATCGCAAAAATGTCTTTGGAACAGTAGCAAAATAACAATTGATGCAGAAAATACATCTAAACAGCATTGTTGTCTGAAAAACATCAAAACAAAGTTTTGTACTGATAGGAAATAAAGGTTCTTCACAACCATCCCTTCACCTCATTTTGTTATAGCATCTTTGGTCTGGCAGCTGTTTACGTGATAACCAGAATGCACTGTATGATTTCAACAAACATGGCGCCACACATAGCTGGCATTTAGCTTAGTATTCGCTCATCATAATCAGTACAACCTTACAAAAAGTATTTGAATAACACATCTAATGTGTCTATTACAATCTATGCAAGAATAGGAATGCATGATTTGTCACCAGTAATTGAAAACATGAATTAAACAATAAATACACCATGCTTCCCTACATATACAGTACCAGACAAAAGTTTGGACACACTATGTGATGTCTTTACTACTATAGAAAAACCCTTGAATGGGATGGTATGTCCAAAATTTTGACTGGTACTGTGTATCGCCTGCTACAGTTGAAACCACAACATGTTATACAGATATGATAATGATGGTGAATTATGGCACTTACTTTGATAGGAACACACACATATCCAAGGCTATTATTACTAATATAAACAACAATGAAGGCAATGCAGGTGCCTGCCAGAAAATGTGCCATGGGGAAAATGTTTGTGCAGGTTCTGTTCTGACTCGAGATGCGCAAATGTCTGCATACTTGATCCGTGGAAACAGCGGAGAAGTGCGTGGGCTCTCATCGAAGAGAGAAGCTTGTCCGGCTCAGTAAAGCCTCAAAGAAATTGTCCGCAACAGTGAAATGGGCTACTTCTATGTGAATTAATGAGGAGGTGGAACACACCTCAATTCAAACTCTTGTTAGAAAGTAAAACTTGTTAGAAAATGATTTGAAATTGACGTTGAAACATAGGTTACAGATAATTAGCAGGCAGCGTGCCTTGGTTTGAGTGCAGGGAGGGATACCTGTCCTGTTACGTAACAATCACATTTTGGAACAGTGAGTGAGTGCATTGTGACATCACCTGTATAGAAAAACTCACGCTGGGCCGACCGTTAGATGTGCAACGAATACCTGTGCTTCTTGAAAGGCCAACATAGTCCTCCAAGTGGTAAAACATTTTTTGAATGTAATGTAGATATAATTAAATATTCATAGGAATCCTAAAATTCCATGTCTTTCACATTGTTTTGCAGCTTGGGAAAATACAAAGTTATACTTTCTCCATTGTGAGTTTACTGGGCTTCTTTTTTATGGCTACATTTTGGTCCCTTCCACTGAGCACAGACATCAAATAAACATCTATTCAACGTTGATTCAACCAGTGTGTGCCCAGCACTTTCTCCTTCTCCACAATTCATGACTGGAGAACACACAGGACGCATTTTGGTTCCAGCCCAGCGCAAACACATCTGATTTACCTGTTCCTGTTCCTGGTAAATAAACTAATAAACTAAACCTAACAAGCATATCTGGTGATAGTATATCTGGTTGAATCAGGGGTGCTAGCGCTGACATGGAACAAAAATGATGCAGTTCAGGGAAGTGATTGAGAGACTTTGACTTGAGGTTTTGGAAGTAAAATCCATCCTCATGAGCTGTCCAAAAGGGGGAGGTAGGCCTGTCACAGTCATTTGATTGAATGGATAAATTAAAAAGAAAAGCCATGGGATTCATTTAAAACACTCTGTAAAGAGTTTCAATCAATCAATTCAAGACCAATGACTTTGTCTCAACAGACATCACTATTCACCTCAGGATTCCTTTGTCTTCACTTCCTGTGTCTGTGTGGTGTAGATGGATAACTTCCTGTCTGTCTGTCTGTCTGTCTGTCTGTCTGTCTGTCTGTCTGTCTGTCTGTCTGTCTGTGTCTGTCTGGATAACTTTCTGCCTGTGTGGTGTGGATGGATAACGTCCTGCCTGTGTGGTGTGGATGGATAATGACCTCCACTCTCACTTTGTTCCAGACATTTACATTTTACATTTACATTTAAGTCATTTAGCAGACGCTCTTATCCAGAGCGACTTACAAATTGGTGAATTCACCTTATGACATCCAGTGGAACAGCCACTTTACAATAGTGCATCTAAATCATTTAAGGGGGGGGGGGGGTGAGAAGGATTACTTTATCCTATCCTAGGTATTCCTTGAAGAGGTGGGGTTTCAGGTGTCTCCGGAAGGTGGTGATTGACTCCGCTGTCCTGGCGTCGTGAGGGAGTTTGTTCCACCATTGGGGGGCCAGAGCAGCGAACAGTTTTGACTGGGCTGAGCGGGAACTGTACTTCCTCAGTGGTAGGGAGGCGAGCAGGCCAGAGGTGGATGAACGCAGTGCCCTTGTTTGGGTGTAGGGCCTGATCAGAGCCTGGAGGTACTGGGGTGCCGTTCCCCTCACAGCTCCGTAGGCAAGCACCATGGTCTTGTAGCGGATGCGAGCTTCAACTGGAAGCCAGTGGAGAGAGCGGAGGAGCGGGGTGACGTGAGAGAACTTGGGAAGGTTGAACACCAGACGGGCTGCGGCGTTCTGGATGAGTTGTAGGGGTTTAATGGCACAGGCAGGGAACCCAGCCAACAGCGAGTTGCAGTAATCCAGACGGGAGATGACAAGTGCCTGGATTAGGACCTGTGCCGCTTCCTGTGTGAGGCAGGGTCGTACTCTGCGGATGTTGTAGAGCATGAACCTACAGGAACGGGCCACCGCCTTGATGTTAGTTGAGAACGACAGGGTGTTGTCCAGGATCACGCCAAGGTTCTTAGCGCTCTGGGAGGAGGACACAATGGAGTTGTCAACCGTGATGGCGAGATCATGGAACGGGCAGTCCTTCCTCGAGAGGAGGAGCAGCTCCGTCTTGTCGAGGTTCAGCTTGAGGTGGTGATCCGTCATCCACACTGATATGTCTGCCAGACATGCAGAGATGCGATTCGCCACCTGGTCATCAGAAGGGGGAAAGGAGAAGATTAATTGTGTGTCGTCTGCATAGCAATGATAGTAGAGACCATGTGAGGTTATGACAGAGCCAAGTGACTTGGTGTATAGCGAGAATAGGAGAGGGCCTAGAACAGAGCCCTGGGGGACCCCAGTGGTGAGAGCGCGTGGCGAGGAGACAGATTCTCGCCACGCCACCTGGTAGGAGCGACCTGTCGGGTAGGACGCAATCCAAGCGTGGGCCGCGCCGGAGATGCCCAACTCGGAGAGGGTGGAGAGGAGGATCTGATGGTTCACAGTATCGAAGGCAGCCAATAGGTCTAGAAGGATGAGAGCAGAGGAGAGAGAGTTAGCTTTAGCAGTGCGGAGCGCCTCCGTGATACAGAGAAGAGCAGTCTCAGTTGAATGACTAGTCTTGAAACCTGACTGATTTGGATCAAGAAGGTCATTCTGAGAGAGATAGCGGGAGAGCTGGCCAAGGACGGCACGTTCAAGAGTTTTGGAGAGAAAAGAAAGAAGGGATACTGGTCTGTAGTTGTTGACATCGGAGGGATCGAGTGTAGGTTTTTTCAGAAGGGGTGCAACTCTCGCTCTCTTGAAGACGGAAGGGACGTAGCCAGCGGTCAGGGATGAGTTGATGAGCGAGGTGAGGTAAGGGAGAAGGTCTCCGGAGATGGTCTGGAGAAGAGAGGAGGGGATAGGGTCAAGCGGGCAGGTTGTTGGGCGGCCGGCCGTCACAAGAGCACAGGGTAGGGCAGTGTGAGCAGAACCAGTGGTGTCGTTTGACTTAGCAAACGAGGATCGGATGTCGTCGACCTTCTTTTCAAAATGGTTGACGAAGTCATCTGCAGAGAGGGAGGGGGGGGGGAGGAGGATTCAGGAGGGAGGAGAAGGTGGCAAAGAGCTTCCTAGGGTTAGAGGCAGATGCTTGGAATTTAGAGTGGTAGAAAGTGGCTTTAGCAGCAGAGACAGAGGAGGAAAATGTAGAGAGGAGGGAGTGAAAGGATGCCAGGTCCGCAGGGAGGCGAGTTTTCCTCCATTTCCGCTCGGCTGCCCGGAGCGCGGTTCTGTGAGCTCGCAATGAGTCGTCGAGCCACGGAGCGGGAGGGGAGGACCGAGCCGGCCTGGAGGATAGGGGACATAGAGAGTCAAAGGATGCAGAAAGGGAAGAGAGGAGGGTTGACGAGGCAGAATCAGGAGATAGGTTGGAGAAGGTATGAGCAGAGGGAAGAGATGATAGGATGGAAGAGGAGAGAGTAGCGGGGGAGAGAGAGCGAAGGTTGGGACGGCGCGATACCATCCGAGTAGGGGCAGTGTGGGAAGTGTTGGATGAGAGCGAGAGGGAAAAGGATACAAGGTAGTGGTCGGAGACTTGGAGGGGAGTTGCAATGAGGTTAGTGGAAGAACAGCATCTAGTAAAGATGAGGTCGAGCGTATTGCCTGCCTTGTGAGTAGGGGGGAAGGTGAGAGGGTGAGGTCAAAAGAGGAGAGGAGTGGAAAGAAGGAGGCAGAGAGGAATGAGTCAAAGGTAGACGTGGGGAGGTTAAAGTCGCCCAGGACTGTGAGAGGTGAGCCGTCCTCAGGAAAGGAGCTTATCAAGGCATCAAGCTCATTGATGAACTCTCCGAGGGAACCTGGAGGGCGATAAATGATAAGGATGTTAAGCTTGAAAAGGCTGGTAACTGTGACAGCATGGAATTCAAAGGAGGCGATAGATAGAAGTGTAAGGGGAGAAAGAGAGAATGACCACTTGGGAGAGATGAGGATCCTGGTGCCACCACTCCGCTGACCAGAAGCTCTCGGGGTGTGCGAGAACACGTGGGCGGACGAAGAGAGAGCAGTAGGAGTAGCAGTGTTATCTGTGGTGATCCATGTTTCCGTCAGTGCCAAGAAGTCGAGGGACTGGAGGGAGGCATAGGCTGAGATGAAGTCTGCCTTGTTGGCCGCAGATCGGCAGTTCCAGAGGCTACCGGAGACCTGGAACTCCACGTGGGTCGTGCGCGCTGGGACCACCAGATTAGGGTGGCCGCGGCGACGCGGTGTGGAGCGTTTGTATGGTCTGTGCAGAGAGGAGAGAACAGGGATAGATAGACACATAGTTGACAGGCTACAGAAGAGGCTACGCTAATGCAAAGGAGATTGGAATGACAAGTGGACTACACGTCTCGAATGTTCAGAAAGTTAAGCTTACGTAGCAAGAATCTTATTGACTAAAATGATTGAAATGATACAGTACTGCTGGAGTAGGCTAGCTGGCAGTGGCTGGAGTAGGCTAGCTGGCAGTGGCTGCGTTGTTGACTTTGTAGGCTAGCTGGCAGTGGCTGCGTTGTTGACACTACACTAATCAAGTCGTTCCGTCGAGTGTAATAGTTTCTACAGTGCTGCTATTCGGGGGCTAGCTGGCTAGCTGGCTAGCTAGCAGTGTTGATTACGTTACGTTACGTTAAAAGAACGACAATAGCTGGCTAGCTAACCTAGAAAATCGCTCTAGACTACACAATTGTCTTAGATACAAAGACGGCTATGTAGCTAGCTAGCTACGATCAAACAAATCAAACCGTTGTACTGTAATGAAGTGAAATGAAAATGTGATACTACCTGTGGAGCGAAGCGGAATGTTGACCGGGTTGTTGAAGTTCTATTCAGTAGACGTTGGCTAGCTGTTGGCTAGCTAGCTAGCAGTATATCCTACGTTAAGGACGACAAATAGCTGGCTAGCTAACCTCGGTAAATTAAGATAATCACTCTAAGTCTACACACTCTAAACTACACAATTATCTTGGATACGAAGACAGCAAAGACAGCTATGTAGCTAGCTAACACTACACTAATCGAGTCGTTCAGTTGAGTGTAATAGTTTCTACAGTGCTAGTAGACGTTAGCTAGCTGCTGGGCAGATAGCAGTGTAGACTACGTTAGGACGACGAAATACGTTAATTACGCAATTATCTTTGATACAAAGACGGCTATGTAGCTAGCTAAGAAGAAATTGCTAAGATTAGACAAATCAAACCGTTGTACTATAATGAAATGTAATGAAAATGAAAATGAAAATGTAATGAAAAGTCATACTACCTGCGGACCGAAGTGTAGATGCGACCGCTCGCTCCAACCCGGAACCGGAAACTACAGACAACTGCTGATTTCCATGTACTTGTGTTCTCAAATACACACTTAGCCTCCTCTCCCCTGTAACTATTCCCCAGGTCGTTGCTGTAAATGAGAACGTGTTCTCAGTCAATTTACCTGATAAAATAACAGATAAATACATTTTTAAACATATTTTACACCCGTCTAAACCAATCCATTATTTCACATTGGACTCTTTCAGCCCTCAAACCATAACACACACACACACACACACACACACACACACACACACACACACACACACACACACACACACACACACACACACACACACACACATAATTAAGTGTCAGGGGTCAAGTTATGCAGTGCTGGGTCAGGACATGGCTAATGAAATTACAACCAGCCTCTTGATCGGTCGACAAGGAACCAGGCAGGACGGAGTGTCTGGAGACGGAGTGTTTTTCACATGCTCTCTCCACCTCTGTCCACATACTCTGGCCTTTGAGGAATTTTTTATCAAGGACAACATAGAACAAAGAGGAGGGAAGAAAACATATAGCCCTCTTGGTGGATTATTTATATACTGTATATTGATATTAATTTATAGGCTGACAGTCACTCAAACAAGCCGATGCTATGACACAAAAATCAACTGAGATCTAAGATATGGACGACACAAACATATAGACACAGTACCAGTCAAAAGTTTGGACACACCTACTCATTCAAGGTTTTTTTTTTTACTATGTTCTACATTGTAGATTAATAGTAAAGACATCAAAACAAAGAAATAACACATATGGAATCATGTAGTAACCAAAAAAATGTTAAACAAATCTAAATATATTTTATAATTGAGATTCTTTAAAGTAGCCGCTCTCTGCCTTGATGACAGTTTTGCACACTCTTGGCATTCTCTCAGCCAGCTTAATGAGGTAGTCACTTGGAATGGATTTCAATTTAACATGTGTGCCTTGTTATAAGTTAATTTGTGGAATTTCTTTCCTTCTTAATGCGTTTGAGCCAATCAGTTGAGTTGTGACAAAGTACCAAGTACATATTATGGCAAGAACAGCTCAAATAAGCGACACAGAGAAACGACACTCCATCATTACTTTAAGACATGAAGGTCAGTCAATTTGGAAAATTGAAATAACTTTGAACATTTCTTCAGGTGCAGTCACAAAAACTGTGAAGCTCTGTGATGAAACTGGCTCTCATGAGGACTCCCACAGGAAAGGAAGACCTAGAGTTACCTCTGCTGCAGAGGATAACTTCATTAGAGTTACCAGCCTCAGATTGCAGCCCAAATAAATGCTTTACAGAGTTCAAGTAACAGACAATTCTCAACATCAACTGTTCAGAGGAGAATTGTTGCAAAGAAACCACTACAAAAGGACAGCAATTCCTCGAAGAGATTCTCTCCTCATGGCCACAGTATAGAGACAGAGTGAAGTTTCATAGAGAAAAAAGGAATTTCTTCCACCTCACAGAACTTGAGGTCCGAATAACATTTATTTTCCGGAGAAGGTATAAAAGATCGGTGAAGAATCCAGCTATGAACTGGTCCGTTTGGTATTCTTGGTGAAGCTCATGGGAGACAGTGCGGCCACATTACCATATCGCTGTTTATATAATATCCTCAGATATGAGGTTTACAAAGTTATAACCCCCACTCGGGTTTTCTATCACAAGACCGTGTTTTTCTCAATCACGAGAGGACAAAGGTTGCAGACCATTGCTGAATCTTTTAACCATACCACCTGGTTAAACTCTGCAACTATCGATACCGACAGAATAAGAACAAGTCTTTGATATTAATTACTAGTCTGCAGCTAGGAAAATCGGTATCATTGAACATGAAGAACGACAACCGCCGAGCATTCCATTCTACAACAACATGAATGAATGTCACTCTGAACTACGCACGAGAAAGAGAGAGAGGATGGAAACTCTCCAACAGAAACTAACTTTTCAGCAGAGATCCCGACGACACACCGAGCGTAAATATATATATTGATTGCAGTTGTTCCCGAATGAGTGAGCGTTCATGTGCAAAGGATTAGCATTTCAATTGTTAAAATTATCAACTGTGCGTTGTCTTCTCAGTCGACCCCCACTTTCCTTTTGTACAACACCATGCCAGTTTAGCCCGCTAGGGCACATTCCCCTATCAGTTCTTGTAACAATATTCACTTTGTTTGTTTATGCATTTCTGTGATTGTTTAGTCAGTTAAAAACTAAATGATTTAAGACAATTGATGTATGGATGACTCATAGTGAAGACTGAGTCTGTGCAGATAACCAACAATTTATGACGTTTGGAATGAGACTAACGTGAAGTAAAATAAATAATTAATTAATTCGAAGACTAATTGATCAGATATAAAATATCTGAAAAGTTACATCAGCAAATTATAACTTTGTAATCTGAATATTTTCAGATTTATATATACTTTTTTTTCTCCAAATTTGAGATTCCTGGTTCCGAACACCTTGTATTTGTGAGACGCAGAGTAAGTTTCTCTCTGCATGTGTAGTACCCACCGTGAAGCACGGAGGAGGAGGTGTGACGGTGTGGGGGTGTTTTGCTGGTGACACTGTCAGTTATTTATTTTGAATTCAAGGCACACTTAACCAGCATCGTTACCACAGCATTCTGCAGCGATATGGCATCCCATCTGGTTTGTGCTTAGTGGGTCTGTCATTTGTTTTTCAACAGGACAATGACCCAACACACCTCAAGGCTGACCTGGCCTCCACAATCACCTGATCTCAACCCCTTTGAGATGGTTTGGGATGAGTTGGACTGCAAAGTGAAGGAAAAGCAGCCAACTAGTGCTCAACATATGTGGGAACTCTTCAAGACTGTTGGAATGCTAAGGGTGTGCAAAGCAGTCATCAAGGAAAAGGGTGGATACTTTGAAAAATCTAAGTTATTTTGATTCGTTTAAAACTTTTTGGGTTACTACATGATTCTATATGTGTTATTTTATAGTAGAATGTAGAAAATAGTAAAAATAAAGTATATCCCTTTAATGAGTAGGTGTGTCCAAATTTTTGACTGGTACTGTAGCTGTATATGAAATATGTTTCTCCCTATAACACCCCCTCCACAAACACACGCACACACACGCAACAGTGGTGTCGGTGGGTAAAAATGATGGCCCCTGTCTGGCCATTAGAGTGTAGTAGTGGCATGTGGGGATGCATTATGTCTTTACACTTTGACTTCATTGTTGTTAAATTGAGAATGTGAAACGCAGGTTGGCTTTATTGTCATGAATCTTGCCCTGGAGGCAGCTCTGCAGAGTGGTCACTAGCTGGCACAGCCATGATGTCATAAAATCTGATTTTAAACCTAACCTTAAATTTGAAAAAATGGTTCATAAAATTTTACAATATAGCCCATTTTGAATTTGTAGCTGGCCCATCCAGCAGAAATCGCTCGGTTCTGCCTCCAGGACAAGATTCATGACAATAAACGTCAACATGCAAGTGAAACTGGATACGTCTCCAGACTCAGATATTACCATGGTAACCCATAATGCATGTGTGTCTCTGTCTGTGTGTATTTGCGAGTGTTCCACGGGTGTGTATGCGCGTGTGGTTAACTATACTTGTGGGGACCAGAAGTCCACACAACAATAGTAAACAAACAAACAATTTGAGATTTTGTTAGTCCCCACAAGGTCAGATGCTATTTCTAGTGGGTTTAGGGTTAAGGTTAGAATTAGTGTTAGGGTTAAAATTAGGTTTAGCGTTAGGAGCTAGGGTTCGTTTTAGGGTCAGTGTTAGGTTTAGGGATTGGGTTAAGGTTAAGGTTAGGTTTTTGGGGTAAGGTTTGGGTTAGGGTTAGGGAAAATAGGATTTTGAATGGGACTGAATTGTGTGTCCCCCAAGGTTAGTTATACAAGACGGTGTGTGTGTGGATGTTTAAAAACTGCTATTTAATATAAAGGAAATTAACCCCTACTCTCCTCCATTTATGGACTCAACATGTGATCATGAGACAAGTTATTGCACCGTTACCAAGGGCATGGTCTGGAGGGTCATCGATCAGCCGTACCAGCCTCCTTTCTGGGGGAGTTTATGGGGCTGGTCCCCCATGGTCCCCCACCCCCACAATGGCTGTTCTGATTAGTGGCCGTAAAAATCGACTTTCTGTCTGGTGGAAGAATGATCCGTTCACATTCAGTGCAAAAGGTTTTACATCACATTGAGACTGGCTAGATTTAGCATATATAACTTCTCCATGGACTTGCATACCTGATGAAGGCTTCTCCTAGGTTTCAGTGGTGATTTGAGGCAGAAGTACTGTACTGTTAAATGAAAAGAGGTCTCAAATGGAGTTTTTCAATAAAACGTCACAATAAGGTGTAGAGCATTTGATTTGCCTGCTTGGGGGGCAAGGGGACCCCCAGATCCACTAAAACCATTGACATCTACATGCCGTTTCCAAGGGATTCTTAAATCAATGTTATAACTATTTGGTTTTAATAGCATCACCTCTTGAAGAGCATAGTCAGAACCATGCAAAACAGTTGCTCACATTTAGCTTTATCATCAGAGATATACAGCAAGTTACTGCATGTTTTTCATGATCAGTAAACATCAATGATCATGTAATTTAAGATACATAGGGTAGCCTCACGATATCGCTCAATATTGGCCACCATTAATTGGATATTTGAGTGATATTGAATAAAAAGTGAACTATGCCTGACAAGTATGAGTGGTTTAGGTCAATTTCCAATATTTTGTGGGCTCTGCCTTTCAAGCAGCAGAAGGGTGCATTTGCCGTGGTCCTGTTAGCTGATAAAGTTTACTTTGAATGTTGGCTAAACCGTAAGTAGACCTGATGTAGGCCTACCTAGGGAAGTTAGCTAACATGATCCCCTTTTCATCATTGTTTTTAAGTGTTTAATTACGATTGCTGCTGACAGACATGCTATAGACTATATATAGACAATATGGCTAGCTAGCTAACAACAGCTCACGTCAATATGGCTAGCTAGCTAACAACAGCTCACGTCAATATGGCTAGCTAGCTAACAGCTCACGTTAATATGGCTATCTAGAAACCAAACTTTCAGGGGATAAACTAGATGGCTATTTCCAAATATTGTTTGACTTAATTCAAATCAAATTGTATTTGTCACATGCGCTGAATACAACAGGTGTAGACCTTACTGTGAAATGTTTACTTACAAGCCCTTAACCATCAATATATCTCAATATATCCCATAATAAGAATTTGTTCTTAACTGACTTGTCTAGTTAAATAAAGGTAAAAATAAAATAAAAAATTAAATGCAGATCAAGAAAATATTTACTAAATAAAAACAATAACGAATCTCTATGCAGGGGGTACCCGTACCGAGTCAATGTGCGGGGCTACAGGTTAGTCGAGGTAATTTGTACATGTAGGTAAATGGTAAAGTGACTATGCATAGATAATAAACAGTGAGAAGCAGCAGTGTATGAACAAATACTAAATGTTCAGCAGTTTTATAGCTTGGGAGTAGAAGTTGTTAAGGAGCCTTTTGGTCCTAGACTTGGCACTCCGGTACCGCTTGCAGTGCGGCAGCATAGAAAACAGTCCATGACTTGGGTGACTAGATTCTTTGACCATTTTTGGGGCCTTCCTCTGACACCAACCCAGTGTTGTATTGGGCTGTACGCACTACCCTCTGTAGAGACTTACGGTCGGATGCCGAGCAGTTGCCATACCAGGCGGTGATGCAACCGGTCAGGATGCTCTCGATGGTGCAGCTGTAGATTTTTTTGAGGATCTGAAGACCCATGCAAAAAAAGATGTTCAGTCTCCTGAGGGAGAAAGGTGTTGTGATGCCTTCTTCACGACTGTCTTGGTGTGTTTGGACCATGATAGTTTGTAGGTGATGTGGACACCAAGGAACATGAAACTCTCGATCCGCTCCACTACAGTCCTGTCGATGTTAATGAGGCCCTGTTTGGCACATTAGCATCTATAGTGGTGATGACAGTAGTCCGACTGACAACTTTACCAGGGCGAGGATTTGACGATGTAAAGCTCTTTCCAAAAGCCTAATCTCTGATGAAGCAAGCTAAAACTAATGTTGTTTGCTTAGCTAGCTACTTGCCAAATGAATAGGTACCTTTACGTATCTGAAATGACATGATCATTGATGTTTAATGATCATGAAAAACATGCAGTTCCTTGCTGTATATCTCTGATGATAGAGCTACAGTAAATGTTTTGCATGGTTCTGACCATGCTCTTCAAAAGGTGATGTTATTAAAACCAAATAGTTAAAACATTTATTTAACAATCCCTTGAAAATGGCAAGTAGCTGTCAATGGTTGGAATTGTTAGTTAGATTACTTGTGGGTTATTATTGCATTGTCGGAACTAGAAGCACAAGCATTTCGCTGCACTCGCATTAACATCTGCTAACCATGTGTATGTGACAAATAAAATTTGATTTGATTTGATTTGAAACACTATGGAATAGACTTTTCCTTTGTGACGTAGTCTATGTTGTTTGTTCTTTATTAAAGAAAAGAGCTGGATAACTTGTTTACCTTTCAAGAAAATAATTACTATATATATTACCTCTGCTTAATTAGTTTGTGTGATTTCCTACCAGGTACATTTGTATTATCATGCTCAGTAAACCTGGATTATATTGTAGCTATACATTATACTGTATATCACACCTGGGCAAATATCAAGCTGCATCCTTCATGTAATTAAACATTTTGAAACATTCAAACACTGTTTTCTTGAGGAGAGACTTTGTGAGACCAGACTGTGAATCACGGTGTGCGTGTGTGTGTGTGTGTGTGTGTGTGTGTGTGTGTGTGTGTGTGTGTGTGTGTGTGTGTGTGTGTGTGTGTGTGTGTGTGTGTGTGTGTGTGTGTGTGTGTGTGTGTGTGTGTGTGTGTGTGTGTGTGTGTGTGTGTGTGTGTGTGCAGCATGTAAATACCATGGCTGAAAAAGAGTCCAGGCGGATCTGGGAGGACCATGTAGAAGGGGCACTAGTAGGGAGATACAGGTGCCAGTGGGTGCGGTTCAGCCACCACAGGTCTGTCTGGCAAGTACCTGTCAGATATCTTCAGATCAGGTTTATTACAGATAAGGATTCACCACACCATACTCATTGTGTTGACAGTGTAAACCTAAGTGGTGCTATAGGAAATAAATACATAACCATAAGTACTGGTTTACATACAGCAGTAGACTATGGAGGTATACATGCTACTATTTAATAGAAAACCACATTTGCAGGCTATGGAAATACACTAACAGGATAACGGCCCAATTACTGGTACGCATATGATAAATTTATACCAACGAATGACAGAAAGTAACTGAAAGGTGACTGCAGTGTAACGAACGTCTGCACATGTGCACGAGGCCACAACATGGAATAGTAACTGTGCCACGAGGCACAGGCTAAATGAGGCTGCATGCTACATAAGGCTAAATTAGACTACATGCTACGTAAGGCTAATTGAGGCTGCATGCTACATAAGGCTAAATTAGACTACATGCTACATGAGGCTAAAAGCGGCTGCATGCTACATAAGGCTAAATTAGACTACATGCTACATGAGGCTAAAAGCGGCTGCATGCTACATAAGGCTAAATTAGACTACATGCTACATAAAGCTAACTGAGGCTGCATGCTACATAATGCTAAATGAGGCTGTGTGCTACATAAGGTTACATTAGGCCTCATGTAACCTAAGGCTAAATGAGTCTACATGATACATAAGGCTAAATGAGGCTGCATGCTACATAATGCAAATACAGTACACACTAGCATGAGGCTACATACAGGTGCTGGATGTCCATAAACACAGCTGTACACATAAACAGACAATATGAATATAATAACAATGAATAGGCTATCCTAAACAAGACATGTGGTACACAGGATAAATACGCTAGCATGACTGGCTAACATCTTGGCTTGCAGGCCAGCATGATGCACATGGAAAAGGAAAATACCACCTTAACATTATAAACATGGTAAATAACTAAACTGCCTTAGCAACACCCAACTAATGAAGCAATGACAGGTTGGACAGTACTTACACTTAGATACGTGCAATAAACACAAGTCATATACAGAAACTTGAGGAACAGTCCAATGAGTCCATCCTCTTCAGATGCCGATCTCACTCTGATGGCAAGAGCAGAGTTCAGGGAGGTGCACGGGGAATGGCAGACTGTAATAGGCTGATACAAGTGGGATGACTATTTATTTATTTTTTTAATTTTATTTTTAATTTTACTTAACCAGGCAAGTCAGTTAAGAACACATTCTTATTTTCAATGACGGCCTGGGAACAGTGGGTTAACTGGCTGTTCAGGGGCAGAACGACAGATTTGTACCTTGTCAGCTCAGGGGATTGAACTTGTAACCTTCTGGTTACTAGTCCAACGCTCTAACGCTCTAACCACTAGGCTACCCTGCCGCCCCACTATGGTGAAAGTAAGGGGTGTTGGGCAAGTACAACAACTACCAGAAGAGTTTTTTTTTAAACAATGTGGTTCACCCAACTAACGAAGCAATGACAGTGGGGTTCATAATTCCTGGAGGAAAAAGCAACAAAAACAGGAACACAGCCGGACTCTCTCCATATATCACCCACCTTCCCCCACTCTCTCCATATATCACCCACCTTCCCCCACTCTCTCCATATATCACCCACCTTCCCCCACTCTCTCCATATATCACCCACCTTCCCCCACTCTCTCCATATATCACCCACCTTCCCCCACTCTCTCCATATATCACCCACCTTCCCCCACTCTCTCCATATATCACCCACCTTCCCCCACTCTCTCCATATATCACCCACCTTCCCCCACTCTCTCCATATATCACCCACCTTCCCCCACTCTCTCCATATGTCACCCACCTTCCCCCACTCTCTCCATATATCACACACCTTCCCCCACTCTCTCCATATATCACCCACCTTCCCCCACTCTCTCCATATATCACCCACCTTCCCCCACTCTCTCCATATATCACCCACCTTCCCTCACTCTCTCCATATATCACCCACCTTCCCCCACTCTCTCCATATATCACCCACCTTCCCCCACTCTCTCCATATATCACCCACCTTCCCCCACTCTCTCCATATATCACCCACCTTCCCCCACTCTCTCCATATATCACCCACCTTCCCCCACTCTCTCCATATATCACCCACCTTCCCCCACTCTCTCCATATATCACCCACCTTCCCCCACTCTCTCCATATATCACCCACCTTCCCCCACTCTCTCCATATATCACACACTATCCCCCACTCTCTCCATATATCACCCACCTTCCCCCACTCTCTCCATATATCACACACTTTCCCCCACTCTCTCCATATATCACACACCTTCCCCCACTTTCTTTATACATCAATACCTTCCTCCATCCTCTACATACATCACCCACCTTCCCCCACTCTCTCCATACATCCACCACCTTCCCCCACTCTCTCCATATATCACACACATTCCCCCACTTTCTTCATACATCAATACCTTCCCCCATCCTCTTCATGCATCACCCACCTTCCTCCATCCTCTCCATACATCACCCACCTTCCCCCATCATCTCCATACATCACCCACCTTCCTCCACTTTCTCCATACATCAATACCTTCCTCCATCCTCTTCATACATCCACCACTTTCCTCCATTCTCTCCATATGTCACCCACCTTCCTCCACTCTACATCTCTGTGTGAGATATTCAGAGGACCTATTAGTGATAATCTTAATCCATCTGACTATATGGTCTGTTATATCACCTAGCTCACTCTACAGCCTCTCTGCTGAGGACCAAGACTATATGTTCTGGTATATCACCTAGCTCACTCTACAGCCTCTCTGCTGAGGACCAAGACTATATGTTCTGGTATATCACCTAGCTCACTCTACAGCCTCTCTGCTGAGGACCAAGACTATATGTTCTGGTATTTCACCTAGCTCACTCTACAGCCTCTCTGCTGAGGACCAAGACTATATTGTCTGGTATATCACCTAGCTCACTCTACAGCCTCTCTGCTGAGGACCAAGACTATATGTTCTGGTATATCACCTAGCTCACTCTACAGCCTCTCTGCTGAGGACCAAGACTATATAGTCTGGTATATCACCTAGCTCACTCTACAGCCTCTCTGCTGAGGACCAAGACCATATAGTCTGGTATATCACCTAGCACACTCTACAGCCTCTCTGCTGAGGACCAAGACTATATAGTCTGGTATATCACCTAGCTCACTCTACAGCCTTTCTGCTCTGGACCAAGACTATATGGTCTGGTATATCACCTAGCTCACTCTACAGCCTCTCTGCTCTGGACCAAGACTATATAGTCTGGTATATCACCTAGCTCACTCTACAGCCTCTCTGCTCTGGACCAAGACTATATAGTCTGGTATATCACCTAGCTCACTCTACAGCCTCTCTGCTGTGGACCAAGACTATATGGTCTGGTATATCACCTAGCTCACTCTACAGCCTCTCTGCTGTGGACCAAGACTATATGGTCTGGTATATCACCTAGCTCACTCTACAGCCTCTCTGCTGAGGACCAAGACTATATAGTCTGGTATATCACCTAGCTCACTCTACAGCCTCTCTGCTGTGGACCAAGACTATATGGTCTGGTATATCACCTAGCTCACTCTACAGCCTCTCTGCTGTGGACCAAGACTATATAGTCTGGTATATCACCTAGCTCACTCTACAGCCTCTCTGCTCTGGATGCATTTGAATAACACCCTCTCTGTCCCAGCATGACCGCTGGGATTGTAAATTATTTGCACATTATTGTTTGAAAAATTCTTGCCATACATTTTCAAGCTTAAGTCAAAACTGTAATTCAGCCACTCAGGAAGAGTACATTTCATCTTGATAAGCGACTCCAGTGTATATTCGGTCTTGTGTTTAAGATTATTGCCCTGCTGAATTTGTCTCCCAGTGTCTGTTGGAAATAATCTAGGATTTTGCCTGTGTTTAGCTCTTTTCCGTTTATTTTTTTCCTAAAAAAAACGCCGTAGTCCTTGCCGATGACAAGTATACCCATAACATGATGCAGCCACCACCATGCTTGAAAATATGAAGAGTGCCACTCATTGATGTGTTGTGTTGGATTTAACGCTTTTATTCAAGACATAAAGTTTATTTCTTTGCCACATTTTTCACTGTTTTACTTTAGTGCCTTATTGCAAACAGGATGCATGTTTTGGAATGTTTTTATTCTGTACAGGCTTCCTTCTTTTCACTGTAATTTAGGTTAGTAATGTCGAGTAACTGCAATGTTGTTGATTCATTCTCAGTTTCTCCTTTTTTACCCATCTACCAATAGGTGCCTTCCTTTTGCGTGTGTGTGTGTGTGTGTGTGTGTGTGTGTGTGTATTTGTTCGTGTGTGTGTGCATGTGTCTACAGCGTATAACTACAGTGTTAAAATCAACTATCATCAAAATCAAAATCAGCTTTTCCTAAAACCCCAAAGAGCAAGCAATGCAGATGTCGAAGCATATGTCTCCAGATTTAATGTTGTCCAAGTGACTACAGAGTGCCAAGTGTGTTACTATCCCACTGACCCAATGTCCCAGCAGTCAATAAATATGACAATAACTGTTATCCTTTCAATTATATTACTCCATCCTCACCTCTCCTCTCGCTTCTTCAGAGGTAATGTCCTCACTAATGTGTGTACGCTCTGCCATTCGGCTGCTCCACGATGGGACAGTGATTAAAATGTGATTATTGGTGTAGTGTGCTGCTAGTTGGGGCCTGTTTGCAGGCTAACAGGGCTGTAGATCTGCCGTCTGGAGGATGCCTGACTGATCTGTCCCCCTGGGGGTAAATGTCTCAGGGGCATAGTGAGTATGAGGCCTGTTAAAGTGCTGATCAGATTTATATCTCAGTGCACTGCTCAGCTCTGGATGAGGGTTTGGAGCACACACACACATTAACGCATGTAAGCACACACATACACATACACACACACACAGGTACAACGCCTGCTCTTGCCAGGCTGATGACAGGTGTGCCAACGCCAGAGAGGGAGAAGGGCATGGAGAAAGGTGGACAATGAAGAAAGGTAGAGAGAGGGAGGGAGGAAGGGCCCTAAATACAGGGCCAAATGTGTATAAGATGTCTCTGCCAATACTGGCCATGAAGCCTAAGCATCGCCGGGTACAAAACTATGAATCATCATGTGACAGGGCAGGAGATGAGAGAACAGAACTGTGTAGTGCAACCAAACCCAATGCCACCACTTGGGGTTTAGTTTGCCAGCAAGGCTTATAATGAATTTTAAAGTAGATGTTTAACTAATGTTGGTCTTCTCTCAATATCATGGTTCCTGGTGTCAGTGTTACCTCTGGTGATGGGCTGATAAAGAGCAGGGAGAATTGGATCATTGTTAGGAACGTCCCTGATGGGGTGTGATGGGGAGTTGTTCTGCAGAATTCTGACGTTCCATCTCCATCTCACATCCTTCTGGAACCCCCCAAGGGAGGGAGTCAGACCCTTATCCAATACCGTGTTTCTCTCTTCTCCCTGAAGTGTACACTTTTCACTCACCCTCAAGGATTTAAAAACATTGGTTTAGTCGCTGTAAGTAAGGATGCCTGGAATGAGCTTACACCATACTCTATACGCTAGTCCTTTTCTTTTGAATCATTAAGGAGGAATGTATGAGCGGAGTGCAGACATCGAGTAGAAGGGGCAGACAATAAATTGGTCTTGTCTTTTCGAAGATGACAAAAGAGAATTGCTGGAAGAGTTGTTCGCCTTACCACCAATCAGTGTCTGTCTTTACAGTGTCCGATTTTTCCTCATATAGACACGTTTTATGACCAGCTCTATGGTTGGTGCATAACGTTTTCCATTGTCGTCATGGTGATTTTCGATAATTGTTACATGCTTACTTAGTGCTGGTTTGATTTATGATTCTACAGCACAGTGTCAAGCTTTTCCTATAAGTAAAATCATAATTCCCCCTGACTATCAGCACACAGTTATGTATATAGTTATGCAGTGTAAGTATAGGTTAGATAAACCTATAGATGTACAGTACCAGTCAAAAGTTGGACACACCTATTAATTCAAGGGTTTTTCTTTATTTTTTACTATTTTCTACATTGTATAATAAGAGTGAAGACATCAAACTATGAAATAACACATATGGAATCATACAGTAACCAAAAAAGTGTTAAAAAGCTTTGCACACTCTTAGCATTCTCTCAACCAGCTTCAAATGAAATGATTTTTCAACAGTCTTAAAGGGGTTCTACATATGCTGAGCACTTTGAGCACTTGTTTGATGTGTTTCCTTCACTCTGAGATCCATTTCATCCCAAATCATCTAATTTGGGATGAGGTCGGGTGATTGTGGAGGCCAGGTCATCTGATGCACCACTCCATCACTCTCCTTCTTGGTCAAATATCCCTTACACAGCTTGGAGATATGTTGGGTCATTGTCCTGTTAGTGGTTAGTGGTTAGAGCGTTGGACTAGTAACCGAAAGGTTGCAAGTTCGAATCCCTGAGCTGACAAGGTACAAATCTGTCGTTCTGCCCCTGAACAGGCAGTTAACACACTGTTCCTAGGCTGTCATTGAAAATAAGAATTTGTTCTTAACTGACTTGCCTAGTTAATAATAATAAAAAATAAAATACCAGTCCAAACACATAGAAATACAACACAAAACATGGAATGAAAAAGATAGAATCTGTTACGACAAATGAGTGAGGAGGTGTGGAGTCAGGCGCAGAGAGCAAAAGATGTGGGAAAAAACACGCTTTAATGTCCAGAAAAATAACATGAACAAAAGTAGGAAAACAAATGATCAGAAATAATAACAGACAGCGCGAAACCCAAAATACAAACAAAAATACACTCAAACACAGAACAGACGAACAAGCCCACAAGAAACAGAAGCGGGCTGAACGAACTATATATAACCCCAACCTAACAACCAAACAAGAAACAGGTGATACCAATCAGACAAAACCAAAGGAACACAGAACAACGGATCGGTGATAGCTAGTAGACCGGCGACGACGACCGCCGAGCGCCACCCGAACAAGAAGGGGAGTCACCTTCGGTAATATTCGTGACAGAATCCCCAACTCACACTCTAACCAAAATAGAGACATAAAAAAGGAACTAAGGTCAGGACGTGACAGAAGTAGACATCTCAAAGTACGAACATCTGGAGGTTAGTGTTGAAGTGAGTAACACTTTATTTTTCAATAGATTAAAACATTTTAAAACTTAACAAATAGTTGGCTACAGTTCCCAGTTTGTCTCTTTCCATGTCTCTCTTTACTTAACCCTATCAGCAACATTAGGTAGGTTTCCATCCCATTGGCGACAGATTTTATTGTGAATATTCTAGAATCAGCATAAAGAAAATATAAGCATTTTCCCACCAGTTGTGTGTTTCCATAAAAAGCATAGTTTTGTCACAAAAACTGTTGCGTTAAATAGCAAATGTGCCCACTCTGGTCTTGGCACCTGCACTCTAGACAACAGCTCACAGTTACAGTGGGTAGGCTCGTCTACATGAGATTATTATGGATCATTTTTATTTGTCAGAATGCAGTCAAGCATCAATCACCATGTCACCAGAATAATAAAGGAGAATCAAGTTCACCTCGCACATTCACCACCTTGTGAAGTTCCACTTAATTCATCTGTAGCCTAATAAAATGCATGGTTTCCCGAGTCATAGTGGGAGGACCACACACTACATTGTCGCGTGACTCCAAGTTTACATCATTATGATGGTTATTATATTAATATTTGCTCATTAAGTGTTTCCCCCACCAGTTTGTCGCATAATACAGTTTACCGGCAAAAATATCGCACCAAGTCAAATAAACAAGTAATCTGTCTGCATTGAAACAATTTCAATCACAGCTGTCGTGATTTTTTTTTAAATATATATGGTTTGACTTTACTTGCATAAAAACTGTGGATGGAAACATGGTGAAAGTCTGTAATATGTTGCCCTTAAATGTGAATTCTCTACATTTACATTTTAGTCATTTATCAGATGCTCTTATCCAGAGCCACTTACAGTAGCGAGTCCATACATTTTCATACTGGTCCCCAGCTAGATAGACATTTTGGAACAAATGATGTGTGACTAGATACAATGCTATTTTACAGTAAACAAATTGACAACAGACTTTCAGCACACTTATAGGGAAGGACATTCAACATGCACAGCACTTACACAAATGACTGATGATTGGCTGAGGTTTATTGATGATAAAAAGACTGTGGGGGCTGTTTTGTTACACTTCAGTGGCCGCTTTTGACATTATCAATCATGGTATCAGGCATGAAGGAAAGACCCAGATGCAGACAATATCCAATGAACAATGGTTTAATAATCCAACAAGGGCAGGCAATAGACAGGTCAAGGCAGGCAGGGGTCAGTAAACCAGAGGTGGGGCAACGGTACCGGATGGCAGGCAGGCTCAGGCAGAGTGATCAGGCAGGCGGGCTCAGGGTCAGGCAGAGTGGTCAGGCAGGCGGGCTCAGAGCCAGGACAGGCAAGGGTCAAAACCAGAAGGGTGAGAAAAAGATAGAGTGGGAGAAGCAGGAGCTGAAACACAAAAATGCTGTTTGACTTGACAAACAAGACGAACTGGCAACAGACAAAACAGAGAGCACAGGTGTAAATACACAGGGGATAAAGGGGAAGATTGGTGACACCTGAAGGGGGGTGGAGACAATCACAAAGACAGGTGAAACAGCTGGAGGGGGGAAGAGACAATCACAAAGACAGGTGAAACAGATCAGGGTGTGACAGTCTGCTGCTGGAATATTTGTTTTGTGTTTTGGCTTTACACCCCCAGCTATATTGTGGATAAAGAATTACCTTTCTAACAGAACACATAGGGTGTTTCTTTAATGGAAGCCTCTCCAACATAATCCAGGTAGAATCAGGAATTCCCAGGGAAGCTGTTTAGGCCCCTTGTGTTTTCAATTTTACTAACAACAGCTTTGAGTATGAGGATGACTCAACACCATATACGTGAGCTACTACAGTAACTGAAATGTCTGCAACACTTAACAAAGAGTGACAAGGATTAACTTCTTCGATATAGGGGGCGCTCTTTAAATTTTTGGATAAAAAAAACGTTCCCGTTTTAAACAAGATATTTTGTCACGAAAAGATGCTCGACTATGCATATAATTGACAGCTTTGGAAAGAAAACACTCTGACGTTTCCAAAACGGCAAAGATATTGTCTGTGAGTGCCCCGGAACTAATGCTACAAGCGAAACCAAGATGAAATTTCATACAGGAAATGCCCCAGATTTTGAATGCGCTGTGTTCCAATGTCTCCTTATATGGCTGTTAATGCGCCAGGAATGAGCCTACACTTTCTGTCATTTCCCCAAGGTGTCTGCAACATTGTGACATATTTTCAGGCATATCATTGGAAGATTGACCATAAGAGACTACATTTACCGGGTGTCCGCTTGGTTTCCTCCGTCAAAATTATTGCGCAATATCCAGCTGCGTCCACTTTTCCATTAGGTTCAGAGGAGAAAGGCAACTGCCACAAATGATTTATCATCGAATAGATATGTGAAAAACACATTGAGGATTGATTCTAAACAACGTTTGCCATGTTTCTGTTGATATTATGGAGTTAATTTGGAAAATGGTTTGGCGTTGTAATGACTGAATTTTCATTTTTTTCTTTCTTAGCCAAACAAAACGGAGCGATTTCTCCTACAAAAATAATATTTTTGGAAAAACTGAACATTTGTTATCTAACTGAGAGTCTCATTGAAAACATCCGAAGTTCTTCAAAGGTAATTGATTTCATTTGAATGCTTTTCTTGTTTTTGTGAAAATGTTGCCTGCTGAATGCTAGGCTTAATGCTATGCTAGCTATCAATACTCTTACACAAATGCTTGTGTAGCTATGGTTGAAAAGCATATTTTGAAAATCTGAGATGACAGTGTTGTTAAAACCTGTTAGAGTTCGGGCTACTTTTTTCAACATTCTGTTAAAAATCGCGCAGCATTTCAATGTCCTGCTACTCATGCCAGGAATATAGTATATGCATATGATTAGTATGTGTGCATAGAAAACACTCTGAAGTTTCTAAAACTGGTTCAATGATATGTCTGACTATAACAGAACGTGTTTCGTGGTCAAAATCGCAAGGAAACCTGATGACAAAATTGACGAAGAAAAAATAAATCTGCCAGTCTCTGTTTTGTCTATTGCAAGGCATAATAGATGGGGATGGGCTTACAGTTCCTACAGCTTCCACACGATGTCGCCAGTGTTGTGAAATCTATGCAACTAAATCCTTGGTCATCTGAGTTATAGGCACTTCCGTTCGTCGGGTACACAGCAGGAAAAAATGGAAGGGGGAAAGTGGACTACGTTTTCCAAACTTGTTGCTATTGAATACAGATCGCTCCGTGATCAATTTGATGTTTATTAACGTTTACTAATACCTACAGTTGGATTACAGAAGTAGTTTGAAGTGTTTTGTCAAAGTTTATAGGCAACCGTTTAAAAACGGTGTTTTTCCTGGATCTGACGGTCTTCATAAATGGACATTTTGGGTATACAAGGACCGATTTAATCGAAAAAAAATACCCAATTGTGATGTTTATGGGACATATAGGAGTGCCAACAAAGAAGCTCGTCAAAGGTAATGAATGTTTTATATTTTATTTCTGCGTTTTGTGTAGCGCCGGCTACGCTAATTCTTTTGTTTATGTCCCCTTCTGGTATTTCGGGGTGTTGCATGCTATCAGATAATAGCTTCTCATGCTTTCGCCGAAAAGCATTTTAAAAATCTGACTTGTTGGCTAGATTCACAACGAGTGTAGCTTGAATTGAGTACCCTGCATGTGAGTTTTAATGAACGTTTGAGTTTTAACGAGTGCTATTAGCATTTGGCGTAGCGCATTTGCATTTATTGTTGGCAAGGTGGGACGCTTGCGTGTCGGGTTGCCCAGAGAGGTTAACAAAAGGCTAAGCTTGTGAGCCAATATATTTATTTCATTTAATTTGCAATTTTCATGAATAGTTAATGTTGCATTATGCTAATGAGCTTGAGGCTATGATTACGCTCCCGGATACGGGATTGCTCGACGCTAGAGGTTAAGTTCATCCTAAATATTTCAAAATCGAATAGCATTGTATTTGGGACAAATCATTCCTAAACCTCAAATAACTTATAATGTGGAAATTGAGCAAGTTGAGGTGACAAACCTGCATGGATTAACCCTAAATTGTAAAATGTCATGGTCAAAACGTGTTGATACAATAGTAACTAAAATGTGGAGAAGTCTGTCCATAATAAAGTGTTACTCTGCCTTAACAACACTATCAACCAGGCAGGTCCTACAGGCCCTGGGTATGTCGTACCTGTCCAAGTCCAGGAAATTACAATTGGCTCAGAACAGGGCAGCTTAAATGTACATGGAGAGCTAACATTAATGATATACCTGTTAATCTCTCATGGCTCTAAATGGAGGAGAGATTGTCTTCATCACTACTTCTTTTTGTAAGAAGTGTTGCCAAGCTGAATGCACAGAGCTGTCTGTTTCAACTATTAGCACACAGCTTGGACACACATACATACCCTGTAATACATGCCACCAGAGGTCTCTTCACAATCCCTAAATCCAGAAGAGACTATGGGATGCACACAGTATTACATAGAGCCATGACTACATGGAACTCTATTCCACATCAGGTAACTGATGCATGTAGTGGAATCAGATTTAAAAAACAGATAAAAATACAGAAACAGCATGGACTGTGAAGAGACACACAAACAGATACAGACACACACATAAGCACACTAACTCTACACACATGTACATTGCGGTATTGTTGTATGATCGCATCATACATTTGGTGTTGTGGATATGTGGTGGTGTGACAGTGTTACATGATGTAGTGTTTTATCTTTTGTTTTATGTGTAATGTAAGTGCCTTAATGTGTTTGGACCCCAGGAAGAGTAGCTGCTGCCTTGGCAGCCGCTAATGGGGATACCTAATAAAATACAAATACAAATTGCTCTGAGTGGATGACACCTCGCCCGTCTCGATTAAAAATCCATAAAGACTCCTCTCCAGGAACTGCACGAGATCCTGTTGTACGCTTACGCCCAGCCGTACCCTTGAAAAGTCATCAGTGGAGATGCTGCAGTTAAGAAGGAAAGTTGTTTACTTTTTTTATTTGATTCTGTTGACTTAGACGTTACCTTGAGTCACAAACATCCTGCGTTAACATAGCGTATAATGTGACACTAAATATGCAGATATGAACAGGGCACCACCTGATTCCACATCTGAGTGTCAAAGAGCCATCTGGCCTGGTGTGGTGTCAGAGAGAGAGGGCCGAACACAGAGAGGAGGCGAAGGGAGGGGAGCGGAAGGGAATTGGAGTGGAGGGGAGAGGAAAGGAGAGGAGGGGAGAGGGAGTGGAAAGGAGAGGAAAGGAGAGGGGTGGAGATGGAGAGGAGTGGAGGGGAGAGGGAGGGAGGGGCAGTGGCGTCTGGTCCGGTGTCAGAGAGAGGGGGCCGGATAGAGAGAGGACAGAAGGGGAGAGGAGGGAGGGTGGGTACAGACTCAGTAAGCATAGCCTTGCTATTGAAAGAGCCTGCCGTAGTCATCAATGGAGGCTTCTCAATTGAGGAATGGGTGGACCCTCCTCCTCAGTGAAATTTCATAAAAATAAAAATAGTGAAACATTAAAAAGTTATCCTTTTTAGATAAAACTACATTAAATATATTCACGTCACCAAATAATTGTAACACTTTTTTGCAATGAATGTCTACAGTAATTTAGATAGCACTTTCTGGGGTAGCACCATGGTGCAGCTGGAGGACAGCTAACTTCCATCCTCCGCTACATTGACTTCAATACAAAACCTACAGTTGGAGGCTTGTAGGCCTCACCCCCTTCCATAGAAATACATGGTATTTATGACCACTTCCGGAGGACGCCCTCCAACCAATCAAAGCTTTTGCAGTATGAACTGACATGTTGTCCATCCAACCATCGAATTAGTATTGGGATTGTGCCACAGAGCATTATGAGGGTTCTTTGTGTTGAGAAGCTTGGTGACATTGTTGGATAGAGATTAAGAGTGAAGTTGTTGAGCATTTTCAGGATATTATTCCATTCAAATTTGTTTTTTCAAATTACAGGAGACTGAGAAGGCATATTGTCAGGATTTGGCCAGGGTTGTTCCGGGTTTTGGTCACTAGATGCCCCCATTGTGCTTTTTGACCTTATGTTTTTTCCCTTGTTCCCCATTATTATTTGCACCTGTGCCTCGTTTTTCCCCTGATTGTATTTAAACCCTTAGTTTCCCTCAGTTCTGTGCTCTGTGTTTGTATGTTAGCACCCAGCCCTAGTGTTCTGTGTATTCTTGTCGATTCCGGTGGATGCTCTTGTGGAATTCTGTTTTTGTTTTTGAGTATCTCTTGAGGCTTTTTTGTGCTATTGCTACCACCTTTTGGATTTGCCATTTTTGTATTTAAGGACTTCTCCTTTTTACTTTATTAAATACATCGTCTTAAGTACTGCTGTGTCTGCCTCATCTTCTGGTTTCTGCTGACTATTCGTGGCTCAGTTGGTTAAGTGACTGTTTCTCACTCCGGAGACCCAGGTTCGTAACCGGGTCCTGACACATATAATTTGATTTCTTAGTTCTATAACTTTTTTTTGTTTCCAGTTCGTGCAATTTATTTAAAATTTCCTTGCTAACTTCAGTAGCTAGCTAGCTATCAACTACCTGTGCGGTTTTCTGTGCCAGAATGGTAGAATGGCCAACGCTGCCGAAAATGTTGTGGACTTTCATTCTCTGCGGGAACACGGAAAAGGTGTGAATTAAACGCGAGGGCGGACCTCTGCCTGAGATCCGTTTCATGAAGAAGGATGAAAAGGTGAGGGCGTTCAATACCACCTGGTTTCAAAAGTTTCTCACTCTGGAGACCCAGGTTCGTAACCGGGTCCTGACAGAAACACAGAGCCAAAAATGAACCCAGAGGCAGCCAGTTCCCAGGATCTGTTTACTATGGGCATGCAATTCCTCCAAAGGGGACAGTATTGTGCCTAGCCTTAGCAGGTTTTTAACAAACTATAGTTTTGGCAAGTCGGGTAGGACATCTACTTTGTGCATGACAGAAGTAATTTTTCCAACAATTGTTTACAGACATATTATTTCACTTTTAATTCACTGTATCACAATTCCAGTTGGTCAGAAGTTTACATATACTAAGTGTATATACTAAGTGTACATATACAATGGTGTGCCTTTAAACAGCTTGGAAAATTCCAGAAAATTATGTCATGGTTTTAGAAGCTTCTGATAGGCTAATTGAAACAATTTGAGTCATTTGAAGGTGTACCCGTGGATGTATTTCAAGGCCTAACTTCAAACTCAGTGCCTCTTTGCTTGACATCATGGGAAAATTAAAAGAAATCAGCCAAGACTTCAGAAAAACAATTGTAGACCTCCACAAGTCTGGTTCATCGTTGGGAGAAATTTCCAAACACCTGAAGGTACCACGTTCATCTGTACAAACAATAGTATGCAAGTATAAACACCATGGGACCACGCAGCCATCATAGCGCTCAGGAAGGAGAAACATTCTGTCTCCTAGAGATGAACATACTTTGCTGCGAGAAGTGCAAATCAATCCCAGAACAACAGCAAAGGACCTTGTGAAGATGCTAGAGGAAACAGGTACAAAAGTATCTATATCCACAGTAAAAAAGAGTCCCATATTACGTAACCTGAAAGGCTGCTCATCAAGGAAGAAGCCACTACTCCAAAACCGGCATAAAAAAAGCCAGACTACGGTTTGCAACTGCACATGGGGACAAAGGTCACACTTTTTGGAGAAATGTCATCTTGTCTGGTGAAATAAAACTAAAACTATTTGGCCTAACGACCATTGTTATGTTTTGAGGAAAAAGGGGGAGGCTTGCAATCTGAAGAACACCATCCCAAAAGTGATGGTGCGTCATGTTGTTGGGGGTGCTTTGCTGCAGGAGGGACTGGGGCACTTCACAAAATAGATGACATCATGAGGCAGGGAAATTATGTGGATATATTGAAGCAACATCTTAAGTCATCGTTCAGGAAGTTAAAGCTTGGTCGCAAATGGGTCTTCCAAATTTGACATTGACCCCAAACATACTTCCAAAGTTGTGGCAAAATGGCTTAAGGAAAACAAAGTAAAGGTATTGGAGTAGCCATCACAAAGCCCTGACCTCAACCCCATAGAAAATTTGTGGGCAGAACTGAAAAAGTGTGTGCGAGCGAGAAGGCCTACAAACCTGACTCAGTTACACAGCTCTGTCAGGAGGAATAGGCCAACATTCACCCAACTTATTGTGGGAAGCTTGTGGAAGGCTACGAGAAACCTTTGACCCAAGTTAAACAATTTAAAGGCAATGCTACCAAATAATAATTGAGTGTATGTAAACTTCTGACCCACTGGGAATGTGATGAAAGAAATAAAAGATTAAATATATACTTCTCTCAACTATTATTCTGATATTTCACATTCTTCAAATAAAGTGGTGATAAATGGCTTATAAACAGGACATTTTTACTAAGATTAAATGTCAGGAATTGTGAAAAATTTAGTTTAACTGTATTTGGCTAAGGTGTATGTTAACTTCTGACTTCAACTGTATTTATTGTCCATTTGTGTGTCAGGAGAAAATGTGAATGATTTAGTTTATATTCAAAATATGACATTTGAAATGTCTCTATGGAACTTTGGATCTTTTGTGAGTGTAATGTTGAAGGTTCATTTTGAATGTTTATTATCTATTTAACTTGCTTTGACAATGTCAACATATGTTTCCCATGTCAATAAATCCCATTGAATTGAATTGAATTGGGTTGGGGTCTGATCCACTGTTAGAGAGAGACACAGAGTGAAGAGGGGAGGTATCTGGTGCGCTGCCAAAGGGCTGGATATGGAGAGGAGAGGAGCGGAGAGGAGGGGAGGGGAGGGTGCGAAACGGCTGGATATGGAGAGGAGAGGAGCGGAGAGGAGGGGAGGGTGCGAAATGGCTGGATATGGAGAGGAGAGGAGGATGCCAAAGGGCTGGATATGGAGAGGAGAGGAGAGGAGAGGAGAGGAGAGGAGAGGAGAGGAGAGGAGAGGAGAGGAGAGGAGAGGAGAGGAGAGGAGAGGAGAGGAGAGGAGAGGAGAGGAGATTTCTCCTTCACCCAAATCCAGATAGCTAATGTTCTGAAAGAGCTGCAAAGTCTGGACCCCTACAAATCAGCCAGGCTAGACAATCTTGACCCTCTCCTTCTAAAATGATCTGCCGAAGTTGTTGCAAACCCTATTACTAGCCTGTTCAACCTCTCTTTCATATCATCTGAGATTCCCATAGATTGGAAAGCTTCCGCGGTCATCCCCCTCTTCAAAGAAGGAGACACTCTAGACCCAAACTGTTATAGACCTATATCCATGGGCTGGCCCTCGCTTCATAATCATCGCCAAACTCAGTGGCTCCAGGTCATCTACAAGTCTCTGCTAGGTATAGGCCTGCCTTATCTCAGCTCACTGGTCACCATAGCAGCACCTACCCGTAGCACGCGCTCCAGCAGGTATATCTCACTGGTCACCCCCAAAGCCAATTCTTCCTTTGGCCGCCTCTCCTTCCAGTTCTCTGCTGCCAATGACTGGAACGAACTGCAAAAATGTCTGAAGCTGGAGACAATTACAGTGCCTTGCGAAAGTATTCGGCCCCCTTGAACTTTGCGACCTTTTGCCACATTTCAGGCTTCAAACATAAAGATATAAAACTTTATTTTTTTGTGAAGAATCAACAACAAGTGGGACACAATCATGAAGTGGAACGACATTTATTGGATATTACAAACTTTTTTAACAAATCAAAAACTGAAAAATTGGGCGTGCAAGATTATTCAGCCCCTTTACTTTCAGCGCAGCAAACTCTCTCCAGAAGTTCAGTGAGGATCTCTGAATGATCCAATGTTGACCTAAATGACTAATGATGATAAATACAATCCACCTGTGTGTAATCAAGTCTCCGTATAAATGCACCTGCACTGTGATAGTCTCAGAGGTCCGTTAAAAGCGCAGAGAGCATCATGAAGGACAAGGAACACACCAGGCAGGTCCGAGATACTGTTGTGAAGAAGTTTAAAGCCGGATTTGGATACAAAAAGATTTCCCAAGCTTTAAACATCCCAAGGAGCACTGTGCAAGCGATAATATTGAAATGGAAGGAGTATCAGACCACTGCAAATCTACCAAGACCTGGCCGTCACTCTAAACTTTCAGCTCATACAAGGAGAAGACTGATCAGAGATGCAGCCAAGAGGCCCATGATCACTCTGGATGAACTGCAGAGATCTACAGCTGAGGTGGGAGACTCTGTCCATAGGACAACAATCAGTCGTATATTGCACAAATCTGGCCTTTATGGAAGAGTGGCAAAAAGAAAGCCATTTCTTAAAGATATCCATAAAAAGTGTTGTTTAAAGTTTGCCCCAAGCCACCTGGGAGACACACCAAACATGTGGAAAAAGATGCTCTGGTCAGATGAAACCAAAATTGAACTTTTTGTCAACAATGCAAAATGTTATGTTTGACATAAAAGCAACACAGCACATCACTCTGAACACACATCCCCACTGTCAAACATGGTGGTGGCAGCATCATGGTTTGGGCCTGCTTTTCTTCAGCAGGGACAGGGAAGATGGTTAAAATTGATGGGAAGATGGATGGAGCCAAATACAGGACCATTCTGGAAGAAAACCTGATGGAGTCTGCAAAAGACCTGAAACTGGGACGGAGATTTGTCTTCCAACAAGACAATGATCCAAAACATAAAGCAAAATCTACAATGGAATGGTTCAAAAATAAACATATCTAGGTGTTAGAATGGCCAAGTCAAAGTCCAGACCTGAATCCAATCGAGAATCTGTGGAAAGAACTGAAAACTGCTGTTCACAAATGCTCTCCATCCAACCTCACTGAGCTCGAGCTGTTTTGCAAGGAGGAATGGGAAAAAATTTCAGTCTCTCGATGTGCAAAACTGATAGAGACATACCCCAAGCGACTTACAGCTGTAATCGCAGCAAAAGGTGGCGCTACAAAGTATTAACTTAAGGGGGCTGAATAATTTTGCACGCCCAATTTTTCAGTTTTTGATTTGTTAAAAAAGTTTGAAATATCCAATAAATGTCGTTCCACGTCATGATTGTGTCCCACCTGTTGTTGATTCTTCAAAAAAATACAGTTTTATATCTTTATGTTTGAAGCATGAAATGTGGCAAAAGGTCGCAAAGTTCAAGGGGGCCGAATACTTTCGCAAGGCACTGTAACTCCCTCACTCCATCTGTCAGAGCAGCTCAAATATCACTACACCTGTACATAGCTCATCTGTAAATAGCCCATCCAATCCACCTCATCCCCATACCATATATATATATTTTTTATCTTGCTCCTTTGCACCCCAGTATCTCAACTTGCACATTCATCTTCTGCACATCCTACCACTCCAGTGTTTAATTGCTATATTGTAATTACTTTGCCAATATGGCCTATTTATTGCCTCACCTCTCTTATCCTACCTCATTTGTACATGCTGTATATATATATATATATATTTCTATTGTATTATTGATTGTATGTTTGTTTATTCCATGTGTAACTGTGTTGTTGTTTGTGTCGCACTGCTTTGCTTTATCTTGGCCAGGTCACAGTTGCAAATGAGAACTTGTTCTCAACTAGCCTACCTGGTTAAATAAAGGTGAAATAAAAACACAACTAAAAATAATAGAAAACAATACATAGATTAATTTGTGAGTCAATATTGCATGTTGGGCAGTGCATCCACTTCCAGATGGAAATTCCTGTTCAATAATGTTATCCAGGTTATGAGAATGCATTCTTGTAATATTAGGGGTATACAGTATGTTGATCCAAAACATATTCACCATTTGTAATCAACTTTATATTGGAAGCTCGCACAGTGCCTTGAAAAAGTCATTGGACCCTTTCTGATTTTCTATTATCTGTATTTTTGCATGTTTTGATACTGAATGTTCTGACACTGAATGATTGTCCCACTCTTCCATGCAGAAGTGCTTTAACTGAGTGACATTTGTGGGTTTTCGAACATAAAATCACCCCAACATCTCAATTGGGTTTGGTCTGGACTTTGTCGAGGCTATTCCAAAACTTGAAATGTGTTGCTTTTCAGCCTTTCTGATGTAGATGTGCTTTATTGTTTGAATCATTGTCTTGCTGCGTGACCCAGCTGTGCTTCAGCTTTAGCTCACAGACAGATGGCCTGATATTCTCCATTACTTAGATGATGGCCCTGAGGCAGCAAAGCATCCCAAACCATCACACTACCACCACCACGCTTGACAGTTGGTATGAGGTTCTTACTGTGGAATGCAGTGTTTGGTTTTCACCAGAAACAACAGGACCCATGTCGTCCAGAAAGTCGACTCAAGTTTGCCAAAAAGCACCCGGATGATCATCAAGAATTCTGGAAGAATGTTCTACGGACAGATTAGCCAAAAGTGGAACTTTTATGATGGCATAGGTCCCAAAAACCAAACATTGCACAGGGAGAAAAAGTTTGAAGTAACTTCTTTGTTGTTGTAATATCGCTGCCTGATGTGGCACTTTCACCATTACGGATTCCAGCTTTAATGCCTACTACCTCTACTTGTTAAAAGAAAACAACAACGAATACAATAACTATATGTAAAGTGTGTCTTAATGGTGAAATGAAAGCAACTGCCTCTCTTTGAGTGTTGTCAACCTGCTGGGACTGTTGTTGGAGAAATGCATAAGTGTGTGTGTGTGTGTGTGTGTGTGTGTGTGTGTGTGTGTGTGTGTGTGTGTGTGTGTGTGTGTGTGTGTGTGTGTGTGTGTGTGTGTGTGTGTGTGTGTGTGTGTGTGTGTGTGTGTGTGTGTGTGTGGTAGAGTATGCCTATGTGTGTGTAATGGAGAGATGGAATGACAGCACGTTTGTCACTGCTGTGCCACTCCGCTGCACTGGACTGGCCTTGGTATACAGACTGTGGCATTGCAGATGGATGTCTCTCAACAGCTACACTGCTTCAACAAACACATACACTTTACACAGATGATAAGGCTAGCAATATTGATATTGAGGACTGATATTGCTTAACCTCTCTGTGCACGGAACCCGCTGGCGGGCTGAAATTCCGCAACATACGGTGATCCCTACATAAATAGTCATGTTAAACATTCATGAAAATACAAGTGTCTCACATGTATCGAAAGCCTAGAATCTTGCTAATCCAACTGCGTTGTCAGATTTAAAAAAGGATATACTGCGAAAGAATACGATGCGATTATTTGAGCATAGAGCCCCATAAAAAACAACAATTTTAACCAGCACAGGCGTAACATAATGAATGATCTTTTTTTTGATAAAATCAATTTTTATAGCCTAACACAAAACATTTTGTGAATTGCTTGTATCGTGAATTCAGTCTCATTCCATTTTCAACGACACATTCCACACAGAACGTGATTTTTCCAGTCATGTTTGGTTTCACTGCAATCAACTGGTTTGTTTGTAACACAATCAAACGTGATGGGCCATTTCCGATTTGAAGACAACAAGTCATGACATCATTGTGCACCAATGATTTGCCCGCTGTTTTGCTGATTGACTGTCTTTTAACCCAATGACCACCGATCGTCTTGAAATCTTGCTGGGTAGATAGCCAATGAGCTGAGGTAAACGGCAATAGGCCATGTTTATGTGTTGCAAGACCAACCCATGTAGTAAGCTCCAGCGTAACGAGAGTCATTTGCTATTGAAGTTTCATACCGCAAGGAGAAACACATATTACGCACTGCATTGTTTGGTAAACGCTCAGATTCAGCTGTTTATATATCAATCATTATGGCGACTAAGTCATTCCCAATCCAGAAACCGTGGATTGATGGCAGCATTCGTGTGAAACTGAAAGCTCAAACCACTGCTTTTAACCAGGGCAAGGTGACCGGAAACATGACTGAATACATACAGTGTAGCTATACCCTCTGCAAGGCAATCAAACAAACTAAGAGTCAGTATAGAGACAAAGTAGAGTCGCAATTCAACGGCTCAGAAACAAGAGGTATGTGGCAGGGTCTACAGTCAATCACGGATTACAAAAAGAAAACCAGCCCCGACACGGACCAGGATGTCTTGCTCCCAGGCAGACTAAATAACTTTTTTGCCCGCTTTGAGGACAACACGTCACGCAACGAAAACATGCGGACTCTCCTTCACTGCAGCCGACGTGAGTAAAACATTTAAATGTGTTAACCTTCGCAAGGCTGCAGGCCCAGACGGCATCCCCAGCAGCAAACTCTGAGCATGCGCAGACCAGCTGGCTGGTGTGTTTACAGACATATTCAATCAATCCTTATCCCAGTCTGCTGTTCCCACATGCTTCAAGAGGGCCACCATTGGTCAATCTCTAGCGTCGAGCAATCCCGTATCCGGGAGCGTAATCATAGCCTCAAGCTCATTAGCATAACGCAACGTTAACTATTCATGAAAATCGCAAATGAAATGAAATAAATATATTGGCTCACAAGCTTAGCCTTTTGTTAACAACACTGTCATCTCAGATTTTCAAAATATGCTTTTCAACCATAGCTACACAAGCATTTGTGTAAGAGTATTGATAGCTATCATAGCATTAAGCCTAGCATTCAGCAGGCAACAATTTCACAAAAACAAGAAAAGCATTCAAATAAAATCATTTACCTTTGAAGAACTTCGGATGTTTTCAATGAGGAGACGCTCAGTTAGATAGCAAATGTTCAGTTTTTCCAAAAAGATTGTTTGTCTAGGAGAAATCGCTCCGTTTTGTTCATCACGTTTGGCTAAGAAAAACCCCCGAAAATTCAGTCATTACAACGCCAAACTTTTTTCAAAATTAACTCCATAATATCGACAGAAACATGGCAAACGTTGTTTAGAATTTTTATTTATTTTACCTTTATTTAACCAGGCAATCAGTTAAGAACAAATTCTTATTTTCAATGACGGCCTGGGAACAGTGGGTTAACTGCCTGTTCAGGGGCAGAACGACAGATTTGTTCCTTGTCAGCTCGGGGGTATGAACTCGCAACCTTCCGGTTACGACTCCAATGCTCTAACCACTAGGCTACCCTGCCGCCCGAATCAATCCTCAAGGTGTTTTTCACAATCTATTCGATGATAAATCATTCGTGGCAGTTGCCTTTCTCCTCTGAACCAAATGGAAAAGTGCACGCAGCTGGAGATTGCGCAATAATTTCGTCGGAGGACACCAAGCGGACACCTGGTAAATGTAGTCTCTTATTGTCAATCTTCCAATGATATGCCTACAAATACGTCACAATGCTGCAGACACCTTGGGGAAACGACAGAAAGTGTAGGCCCATTCCTGGCGCATTCACAGCCATATAAGGAGACATTGGAACACAGCGCATTCAAAAGCTGGGGCACTTCCTGTATGAAATTTCATCTTGGTTTCGCCTGTAGCATTAGTTCTGTGGCACTCACAGACAATATCTTTGCAGTTTTGGAAACGTCAGAGTGTTTTCTTTCCAAAGCTGTCAATTATATGCATAGTCGAGCATCTTTTCGTGACAAAATATCTTGTTTAAAACGGGAACATTTTTTTATTCAAAAATTAAAAGAGCGCCCCCTATATCGAAGAAGTTAATTTAAAACCATAGTACCCTCTAAACTCGTCATCAGTACCCTCTAGACCCTGGGTCTCGACCCCACCCTGTGCAACTGGGTACTGGACTTCCTGATGGGTCGCCCCCAGGTGGTGAGGGTAGGTAACAACATTTCCACTCCGCTGATCCTAGACACTGGGGCCCCACAAGGGTGCGTTCTGTTCCCTCTCCTGTACTCTCTGTTCACCCACGACTACGTGGCCACGCACGCATCCAACTCAATCATCAAGTTTGCGGAAGACACTACAGTGGTAGGCTTGATTACCAACAACGACGAAACGGCCTACAGGGAGGAGGTGAGGGCCCTCGGAGTGTGGTGTCAGGAAAATAACCTCACACTCAACGTCAACAAAACAAAGGAGATGATTGTGGAAACAGCAGAAGGAGCACCCTATCCACATCGATGGGACAGTAGTGGAGAGGGTAGCAAGTTTTAAGTTCCTCGGCGTACACATTACAGAAAAACTGAATTGGTCCACCAACACAGACAGCATCGTGAAGAAGGCGCAGCAGTGCCTCTTCAACATCAGGAGGCTGAAGAAATTCGGCTTATTACCAAAAGCACTCACAAACTTCTACAGATGCACAATCGAGAGCATCCTGTCGGGTAGTATCACCACCTGGTACGGCAACTGCTCTGCCCACAACCGTAAGGCTCTCCAGAGGGTAGTGAGGTCTGCACAACGCATCACCGGGGGCAAACTACCTGCCCTCCAGGACACCTACACCACCTGATGTCACAGGAAGGCCATAAAGATCATCAAGGACAACAACCACCCGAGCCACTGCCTGTTCACCACGCTATCATCCAGAAGGCAAGGTCAGTACAGGTGCATCAAAGCAGTGACTGAGAGACTGAAAAACAGCTTCTATCTCAAGGCCATCAGGCTGTTAAACAGCCACCACTAACATTGAGTGGCTGCTGTCAACACACTGACTCAACTTCAGCCACTTTAATAATGGGAATTGATGGAAATTGATGGAAAATATATCACTAGCCACTTTAAACGATGCTACTTAATATAATGTTTACATACCCTACATTATTCATATCATATGTATATGTAGTGTATATACTGTATTCTATATCATCTACTGCATCTTTATGTAATACATGTATTAGCCACTTTAAACTATGCCACTTTGTTTACATACCCTACATTACTCATCTCATATGTATATACTGTACTCGATACCACCTACTGCATCTTGCCTATGCCGTTCTGTACCATCACTCATTCATATCCTTATGTACATATTCTTTATCCCTTTATGCTTGTGTGTATAAGGTAGTAGTTTTGGAATTGTTAGGTTAGATTACTCATTGGTTATTACTGCTTTGTCGGAAATAGAAGCACAAGCATTTCACTACACTCGCATTAACATCTGCTAACCATGTATTTTATTTTATTTGATATCTGTCACCCTTAGACAATTGGAAAGCTAAATCTAAGTCTAGATATACAGATGAACACACAATTTTAGAATAAATTGATTGGGAATGTGAGACAGAGATTGTTGTAGGACGATTCATTTGGCGATTGTGAAGGAATATTTTTTGAACGGGAGAGAACATCGTTTTGGACTGGTAAGTTCTTGTCATGCTAATGCCCTTGTTTGAAATTAATAATATAAAATATTATTTGTGATATTTTTTTAATTCTAGAAGCAATATATAAACATGTAATGTCATGAAATGTGAGATGCCTGTGTCTGCCCGTCCCACCCCAACCCACATGATATAGCCTATTTGAGGCTGTTGAGGAGAGGGCAGGCCCACAACAATGGCCAAAGTGAAATGGAGACAGTAGATACAGCTGGTCTGTTGTAATATAATAAAGACAGTAGATCTAGCTGAAATGTCATAATATAAAAGAGACAGTAGATCTAGCAGGTCATAATAATATATTCAACCTTATGTTCCCTGTACTCTCTCTATATATATATGTTTATTATATCTGTTGATACAGGGCTCATATGTGAAACTATTCTAACTGAACATTTTCTTTAACAGTGACACTGACTCCGAATGGGAGTCTTATCCGGTGTCCTGTGTGAATTTAAGTATGCTCTCTCTAATTCTCTCTTTCTCTCCCTCGGAGGACCTGAGCCCTAGGACCATGCGTCAGGACGACCTGGCATGATGACTCCTTGCTGTCCCCAGTCCACCTGGCCTTGCCGCTGTTCCAGTTTCAACTGTTCTGCCTGCGGCTATGGAACCCTAAACTGTTCATCTTTACTCTTGAGGTGCTGTCCTGTTGCACCCTCTATAACCACTATGATCTCCACCCGGCACAGCCAGAAGAGGACTGGCCACCCCTCATAGCCTGGTTCCTCTCTAGGTTTCTTCCTATGTTTTTGCCTTTCAAGGGAGTTTTTCCTAGCCACCGTGCTACTACACCTGCATTGCTTGCTGTTTGGGGTTTTAGGCTGGAGCTATATGTATAGATTTGATTTGATAGAGGACTGAGGGTCTTCCAAATATTGAAAGTGTGTAAATAGTTACCCATGTTATTTTGTAAATGTATATATATATTTTCATATATTTTTTAATCAATCATTTTTTTTTATTATTAATTATTTGGGGGGGGGGGTGTTAGAAAACCCTTTTGGTATTTTGTATATAGCTATTTGTTTCAAAATGTATACCTTCACCAATTTGGCCACTTGGGCACATTTTGGCTACTTGTGTGGGACACCTGGGTGACTTCAAATCAAATCAAATCAAATTTTATTTGTCACATACACATGGTTAGCAGATGTTAATGCGAGTGTAGCGAAATGCTTGTGCTTCTAGTTCCGACAATGCAGTAATAACCAACAAGTAATCTAACTAACAATTCCTAAACTACTGTCTTATACACAGTGTAAGGGGATAAAGAATATGTACATAAGGATATATGAATGAGTGATGGTACAGAGCAGCATAGGCAAGATACAGTAGATGGTATCGAGTACAGTATATACATATGAGATGAGTATGTAAACAAAGTGGCATAGTTAAAGTGGCTAGTGATACATGTATTACATAAGGATGAAGTCGATGATATAGAGTACAGTATATACATATGCATATGAGATCAATAATGTAGGGTAAGTAACATTATATAAGGTAGCATTGTTTAAAGTGGCTAGTGATATATTTACATCATTTCCCATCAATTCCCATTATTAAAGTAGCTGGAGTTGAGTCAGTGTGTTGACAGCAGCCACTCAATGTTAGTGGTGGCTGTTTAACAGTCTGATGGCCTTGAGATAGAAGCTGTTTTTCAGTCTCTCGGTCCCAGCTTTGATGCACCTGTACTGACCTCGCCTTCTGGGTGATAGCGGGGTGAACAGGCAGTGGCTCGGGTGGTTGATGTCCTTGATGATCTTTATGGCCTTCCTGTAACATCGGGTGGTGTAGGTGTCCTGGAGGGCAGGTAGTTTGCCCCCGGTGATGCGTTGTGCAGACCTCACTACCCTCTGGAGTGCCTTACGGTTGAGGGCGGAGCAGTTGCCGTACCAGGCGGTGATACAGCCCGACAGGATGCTCTCGATTGTGCATCTGTAGAAGTTTGTGAGTGCTTTTGGTGACAAGCCGAATTTCTTCAGCCTCCTGAGGTTGAAGAGGCGCTGCTGCGCCTTCTTCACGATGCTGTCTGTGTGAGTGGACCAATTCAGTTTGTCTGTGATGTGTATGCCGAGGAACTTAAAACTTGAAACCCTCTCCACTACTGTTCCATCGATGTGGATAGGGGGTGTTCCCTCTGCTGTTTCCTGAAGTCCAAAATCATCTCCTTAGTTTTGTTGACGTTGAGTGTGAGGTTATTTTCCTGACACCACACTCCGAGGGCCCTCACCTCCTCCCTGTAGGCCGTCTCGTCGTTGTTGGTAATCAAGCCTACCACTGTTGTGTCGTCCGCAAATTTGATGATTGAGTTGGATGCATGCGTGGCCACGCAGTCATGGGTGAACAGGGAGTACAGGAGAGGGCTCAGAACGCACCCTTGTGGGGCCCTAGTGTTGAGGATCAGCGGGGAGGAGATGTTGTTACCTACCCTCACCACCTGGGGGCGGCCGTCAGGAAGTACAGTACCCAGTTGCACAGGGCGGGGTCGAGACCCAGGGTCTCGAGCTTGATGACGAGCTTGGAGGGTACTATGGTGTTGAATGCCGAGCTGTAGTCGATGAACAGCATTCTCACATAGGTATTCCTCTTGTCCAGATGGGTTAGGGCAGTGTGCAGTGTGGTTGAGATTGCATTGTCTGTGGACCTATTTGGGCTGTAAGCAAATTGGAGTGGGTCTAGAGTTTCAGGTAGGGTGGAGGTGATATGGTCCTTGACTAGTCTCTCAAAGCACTTCATGATGACGGAAGTGAGTGCTACGGGGCGGTAATCGTTTAGCTCAGTTACCTTAGCTTTCTTGGGAACAGAAACAATGGTGGCCCTCTTGAAGCATGTGGGAACAGCAGACTGGTATAGGGATTGATTGAATATGTCCGTAAACACACCGGCCAGCTGGTCTGCGCATGCTCTGAGGGCGCGGCTGGGGATGCCGTCTGGGCCTTCAGCCTTGCGAGGGTTAACACGTTTAAGTGTCTTACTCACCTCGGCTGCAGTGAAGGAGAGACCGCATGTTTTCGTTGCAGGCCGTGTCAGTGGCACTGTATTGTCCTCAAAGCGGGCAAAAAAGTTATTTAGTCTGCCTGGGAGCAAGACATCCTGGTCCGTGACTGGGCTGGATTTCTTCCTGTAGTCCGTGATTGACTGTAGACCCTGCCACATGCCTCTTGTGTCTGAGCCGTTGAATTGAGATTCTACTTTGTCTCTGTACTGACGTTTAGCTTGTTTGATAGCCTTGCGGAGGGAATAGCTGCACTGTTTGTATTCGGTCATGTTACCAGACACCTTGCCCTGATTAAAAGCAGTGGTTCGCGCTTTAAGTTTCACGCGAATGCTGCCATCAATCCACGGTTTCTGGTTAGGGAATGTTTTAAACATTGCTATGGGAACGACATCTTCAACGCACGTTCTAATGAACTCGCACACCGAATCAGCGTATTCGTCAATGTTGTTATCTGACGCAATACAAAACATGTCCCAGTCCACGTGATGGAAGCAGTCTTGGAGTGTGGAGTCAGCTTGGTCGGACCAGCGTTGGACAGACCTCAGCATGGGAGCCTCTAGTTTCAGTTTCTGTCTGTAGGCAGGGATCATCAAAATGGAGTCGTGGTCAGCTTTTCCGAAAGGGGGGCGGGGCAGGGCCTTATATGTGTTGCGGAAGTTAGAGTAACAATGTTCCAAGGTTTTTCCACCCCTGGTTGCGCAATCGATATGCTGATAAAATTTAGGGAGTCTTGTTTTCAGATTAGCCTTGTTAAAATCCCCAGCTACAATGAATGCAGCCTCCGGATAAATGGTTTCCAGTTTGCAAAGAGTTAAATAAAGTTCTTTCAGAGCCTTCAATGTGTCTGCTTGGGGGGGGGGGATATATACGGCTGTGATTATAATCGAAGAGAATTCTCTTGGTAGATAATGCGGTCTACATTTGATTGTGAGGAATTCTAAATCAGGTGAACAGAAGGATTTGAGTGCCTGTATGTTTCTTTCATCACACCATGTCTCGTTAGCCATAAGGCATATGCCCCCGCCCCTCTTCTTACCAGAAAGGTGTTTGTTTCTGTCGGCGCGATGCGTGGAGAAACCCGTTGGCTGCACCGCTTCGGATAGCGTCTCTCCAGTGAGCCATGTTTCCGTGAAGCACAGAACGTTACAGTCTCTGATAAATGTCGTGTAGCACACTC